>NW_027279720.1:600000-808329 GCF_046629955.1 Centroberyx affinis
AAAAATGTTGGTATTGGTATCGGTCTTCAAAAACCCATATCTGTCGAACGATAACAATTATAGGAAACTAGTCTGTCCCATGAGGCCTTTGACGTGAAAAAACCCCAGACATAATTGATTCCACTTTTATTGTGCATGCAAACAACATGCAATCCCTGCAAAACCCAGATGATGGATTATGACTTATTTTTTTCCCCAGTAAGATTAAACATTCAGTTTAATCATTCACATCCCTACATACCAAATCATTTTGATTCATGTGAAAATGAACTATTGCTCTTAAAATTGTCTCCGAAACCTGATCAGTTTTTTCTCGTCCCTTCCAGTATTTGCCACAGCTCACCAGCAGCAGCATCTTTCCAGCTCTGGACAACAAGAAGTACTACAACAACCTGCGAAAGTTCAACTATCACCTACCGAACATCTAAACTCAGCGCTCCACAACTCCACCAACAATCAGCGTTTTCTGGAAATCTCAGGAAATGAAGCAGATTCTGGTAGCACCTTTTCACCGTTTTCAGGCGAGCAAGAGGACTGAACCAAGTTTTTTTTGTTTTTGTTTTTTTTCATATGGGGTGTGTGGGGTGTCTCTTGTTTGTCATGTCAGTCTATGCACTATTCCCAATATGTCGACTAAAGACAGTTGGTTTATGTATGTTGCCTACATTTCAAGCTGATTTTATGTATTTTGTATGACTTTGTGTAAAGACAAGGAGCGATCTGCTGCTCTGCTTGTAGATGCTGAGTAGACTGGGGGTGAAACGATGACACACTGCCTTGCCTGGTTTGCCAAATGTATTTTTATATATAACGATGGACTCTGTATGAGTGACACGTCTTTGGTAGAGTATTTTTTTTGTCGCTTAATTTGATTGTCTCAAGTAAGTTATAATGTAGGACGCAAACCTTGACCTTTTGTCACATGAAAATGACTCATGAGCAAGCCGAGGAGCTTGAAATCACAGAGAAGCTATTATGTCATTTTTGGAAATAATATTTATGTTAAGTCAGGAGTGAATACAGTCCCTAACAATCCTTTAACAAGACATTTTACCCACATTTACTAGTATACAGTAGAAACAAAACCACATTTCACTCATCATCTCTGGAACTTTGGTGCTAAGGATGTTCACAGCCATCTATCTGCTCTCGGATGTTTTACAAATGCCAAATTAATCTATAGGGAAATAATTCAAAGACTCCTGAATTCCTCAACCTTTTCAACTTATTGTTTTCTCTCTGTACCCATATATGGAGTAACCTTTAATACCCTGAATGTTGAGAATATAATAAACTATAGAATAGATCATTCTTTGAAACATTTTTTGATGTCAACAATATAAAGTGCTGTTCAACTTTTGCTCTTGCTGTTCTGTTTCTTTATAGCCTCGAATCTACTTAAAGCTCAAAGCTGCTCGATCAGCTGGCCTCTTCATTTAGTAGTTCCCACAATGCCGTGCTGCACACACTCTCATTTGAAAAAGAAATACTCAAGCAGGCTTCACATTGCCGTGGAAATAAACTTGACCTTTCAATCAAAGGATTCTGCACGTTTGAAAGCCCTGCAATGCTCTAAAGTCTTTCCTTTTTCAAGTTTGTGTCTTCTACTCTGAAAACCTTCGAAGGTGTCCATACTTCAAAAAACCCCTCTAACACTCTCCTGAACAGAAAGCTGTTTTCACTCGAGGTCCAGTGCGATGTCCAGACGAGGAAGTGCCGTCTGAAGCCTTTCAACTGTCTTCTGTTTATCTTTGATGCCGGGCAGATCGCTGAGAAACAGATACTCCAGATTCCTTTGGGAATGAATAGAAATATTTGATGATTACATGAAATAGGGAAGATTTTTTTATTTTTGTGGACAGTGACAGTCTGAAATTGGGAATAAAAACCCACCTGAGTTTGTGCAGGGCGATGACACCCTTATCTGTCACATTTCCACACGACACTATCTCCATCGTGTACAAACTCTCCTGCAGATTCTCTATTGAGCTCAACCTCTCCAGGCAGGTGTCCTCAATATAGATACACTTGTTGAACTTCATTTCTTCCAGGTATTTCAAGCCGTCTAGAAAAAAAAAAGGGGGAACACAACAAAAAGCGGTGATTAGCATCGTCTCAGTTGATTCATTTACATAGAAAAAGGAGAAGAACTTGGCACCCCCCAAAAAAACGTGTGTGTGTGTGTACTCTGGAAAGTGCAGCGGCCAACAAGGTCAGACTGACAGTGCGCTATCTCTCCCTGCCCGGTGTAAAACATCCCTGCCACTTGCGTCACATTTGGATAATCAGTCTGGGAGAGACGTACTTTCACCCTCGCCTTCCCTTTCTTGTTAACATGGGCATGTATCGCTTTCAGGTGAACAGCCGAGGTCAAACTTGTGTTAGGAATCGACTGTAAATGCAAAATCACAGTCATTTTGACATATTTGGGGTTTCTAAAATTGAATAAACATGATATATATATCAGTGTTTCTCAACGTGGGGTCCAGGGTCCACCAGGGGTCCTTGAGGGGGTTCCAGGGGGTCCCCAAGCAAATTGACGAATTGTTAAACTTCACCATTATTTCATTTACAAGAAGTTAACACAACTAGAAAATGTAGAAGAATGACTGTTTTGATCATAGTTTCTCTGTTATCTCTCTACCTACAATACAGATAGTCATAGAATTCTGGACAAAATCACATCTAACAATAAAAATATTCGCATATTTGGGTCCGAGACACAAAATCTCATCAAATGGAGGTCCGAGGCCCAAATGTGGACTAAAATTAGGGGTCCTTGATATGAAAAAGGTTGAGAATCACTGATATATATGACATAAGCGCACCAGGAAAGATGGCAGACTGCATATTTTTGAGACATTATTCCTTTTATGTTCTAATAATTAACCTTCTTACTCTCCTGTATGTATTTTGTCTCTCACAACAATCTTGTGTCTTTAAATCTATTTGAGGGAAAACATGAACACACATTTTAACTATGGAAGAGAATGAAAATGAGAACGGGACGGGGTCACAAGGTCAAGGACACGACGATCTCCACACTGACCCAGATGGTCGAAGCCTCTGTACATGATGCAGGATTCAGTGGCGTCGATTGCCTGGATCTTGTATCTGCCCAGAGGTCCGGTGGGCAGGCCGTTGTAGTCGTGCTGCCAGCGGTCGAAACCCTGAAACCTCACTTTGGCTCCGCACCTCAGGAGCCACTCTGCCGCCGCCCGGTCCGGACCGACGGCTTTGATCCGCTCATAATCCACCCTGCACATCACAGTCAGAGGGAGAAGTTATGATCAGAGGGAGTTCAGCAGCAGTTACTGAACTATACGTTGATAATAGAGCTGAAACAACTAGTCAATTCATCGATTAGTCGATCAACAGAAAATTCATAGAATATAATTTTGATCATTCTAGTCATTTATCAAGTAAAAACACCAAACATTTGCTGGTTACAGCTTCATAAATGCCAAGATTTGCTGCTTTTCTCCTTTTCATATAATTATAAAATGAATACTTTGGGTTTTTTTGGCTGCTGGTTAGAGAAAGTAAGCAAGTTTAAAATTCACTTTGGGCTCTGGTAACTTGTGATGGGAATTTGTCATTATTTTTGACATTTTATAGACTAAATGATTCATCGATCACGAAAATAAACGTTAGCTGCAGGCCTAGTTGATAACATGTAATATTATGGGTCACATTTGGTGGTTGATCAGAGGGCAGGAGGAGGAGGCCATAAAGAAGGTTACACAAAATATTAACTACATAGAAATGTGGGTCAAACTCACAACCTGTCCACCTGTCCCCTTGTTTAACCTGAGCAAATTACCCTGTTTATAAAATGATATTTGACAGATTACCTAATTATTACCCACTGAGCACTAGACATGATGTTAGCCCTCATATTCATAGTATTCTGTTCCATCACCACATGGCCAGCTTGGTAGGAAATTAACAGGTGATAAATTAACAGGTGATTATAATCAAATGACAGCCGCAGCCAGTGAGCTGTGTATGTTGTAAAGCACCATATTGGCAGGAAATGCATGTGGCATCATGGGAATACCATTAACAGTCCAGGATCATTTTGGTTTTGTATTGGCAAGTTTTACACCAAGCAGTAAATGCATTATTACATATTTGAACATGCGTGAACAGTTGCAAATATCACAAATACGCACCAGAGAGATCTTTATGTCCAAGATAACGCTTTATTATGTTTATTTTATACCAAAAACGACGTAGACGTCTACTAAACTTTAACCTTTAATCCCTATGTAGCCAAATTTTAACCTAGACGTCAATAACCATTTATTCTACAAACAATTCCTCAGTGTGTAGCTGGCATTTCTCTGCTAATGAAGCCCTCACTCCACATCCATCAACATGTACTAACTAGTCTGTTCATGCATTGCTTGTTACAGTGTCACAGCTATAGCACACAGGTGTAATCTGTGGGGATTAAAGGTGTCTCACTTGTTGAAAACTGCATTGAGCCAGCCCCAGAACTGCCTCCTCTGACACACAGCAGCAGTCTGCGCTGCTTTGGACAAAAGCCTCATGTCTCAGCGCTGAAAAAAACAGAAAAACAAACATCTGACTTCTTAGTTTTGTATCGACAAAACGAACCGAGTCAGTTAAAACAGACAGGAGAGGCAGCGCCAACCGATAAACAGAGGTAAACTCTCACCTGTCCTCCACCACCAGACTGTTTACATTGGGAACGCGTCCATCGGCGTGACCTTCGACCTGCTGACGCGCCGAAAACGTGCCCTCCCATTGGCTGTACGGGCGAACGTCCAAGTGGGTGAAGTTTGTGTGTCGAGGCGGGGGCGGAGTCACCTCTCCACTTTGAAGAGAGCAGCAGGATGGCTCAGTAGTAGTAGTAGCAGGAGGAAACACACACAGACAACTCAGGGTGAATTTGTTAGCTTTCTGTGCAATGTCGATGCTAATTTAAGGTGCTTTTTAAACGCTGTGATAATGACCCGGATGTTGAGCCGCGCTTCTTTCGCGGCTGTTTTTGCAGCGCAGCCAAAACTGCTGAGGAGCGTTACAGCCAGAAACCTCCACAGGTAAGTATTATATTACAGAAAGCAAAACAAGGAAGGTTGCAACTGACGGTATGGGTGTAGTAGCTCATTCACACGTGAGCCTGATTCACGTATTCAGTTTGCATAGTTAATGTTAAGAAAAGACGAGAGGAGGAGAGGAGGATCCGTGCAAAGATAACTATCTACAGTTGTTCCCAGTCATTGCCAAGGACAGTTCAGCACGAAGCAGACATTGCATAACATTTCGACATTTGCATAACCTCATCTACACCCTCATTTCATTGTTTACCCACACAACCCAATTTCAAAGTCAGCGTTGAGTCTCCCTATCTGTGTGTTGCTCCATCCACGCGCTGTTCTGTGCTGTTCGCATGCATTCAAACTTCTCTATCAAAGTATTTTATAGTTTACTGGAGGGTTGCAAGTTACCAGTAGAATAGGTTATTTACTTTTCAGCGTTAAATCGTCTCTAGTTTGACAAACTGCATTTTCAGAGTAGTGCCAGTGACCAAAAACTCAAAAAAGTGCGAGTCAGTGTTGCATACAATTGATTTTGGGTGAACTGCGCCTTTAGGTGGCAATGCGTGCCCCATGTGTTCTGCATTAGCTGTATGTTCAAGCTACAGTCAGTTCTAGGAAGTATGTAGCTTATATAACAGGGGCCATCTGGCCATTTCCTGCCAGCTTTAAAACAACTGAGAATATGTTTTTTTTTAATCTCAGAATTATTGTTTCATTTCAATCAAGATAACTGTCTTAATTCACCTGTCTGTGCCTTTCTATATGCAGCCCAGCTAGACAACTGATCCCAATTTGAACACATGGTTGAAAGATTAATTATTCTTCAGGTTTAAGCATGAGCAATGGTACAAGTCGGTGCAAGTTCTGTCTGTTCCAAAGCCCTTGAAGCGATATTTCAATTTAGGAGAACATTTTCACTTTTTAGCACACAGAGTTCAGAAATGGTGAATCCAGATAAGTGGGCGTCCCTGGGAGCCGTGATCCCCACCACTCCCTTTTGTTCTGAAAAAAAAAAAAAAAAAATCATTATGGCACAAATAATCCAAGCAGATTTTGGTGACAATATTTCATCCTGTGTTGACTGTGATGTTTTC
Source organism: Centroberyx affinis (assembly GCF_046629955.1). Taxonomy (NCBI): domain Eukaryota; kingdom Metazoa; phylum Chordata; class Actinopteri; order Beryciformes; family Berycidae; genus Centroberyx; species Centroberyx affinis. The sequence goes on from NW_027279720.1 coordinate 606,164, forward strand.
CCCAAATACTTTGCCTGTTTGCAGTTATAGATAATTAAAGCAAGATGTTTGACTGTTCCCGAGGTCCTGTGGAGTTGTGAGAGCGCAGCAGTAAAAATGTTCCGCCAGGGTGGAATATTTCTTTCTTTCAGCTCTTCTATTGTTTGCAAATGCTTGGTTATGTGATACTCTATGGTGGAGAGGTTGGTTATATTGGGATTGTTGCATACACTGTGACCCCACCTAGATGTTGGTGCATTGTAATTAGGTTTATAGGTGGGTAAACACTACTTAGGCCAGTGAAACAGTTTGGTATTCTCTGTATACCTGCATAGCCTCTGAACTACAGCAGGGCTTCTCAACCTTTTTGGCTCGTGACCCCGTAAAACGATGTAATATGCCTATTTGTGACCCCGTCGCTGGCTGCGTAATTACAGAGTGGTGAACCGTTAAAGACCAAAAAAACAAACTAGACAACAACAACCAAAGGATGATTTTCCCTTTTCAGGTCCTTTCATTTGATGCATTATCAGAGGAGACAGAGAGGCTGAAAACTATTCAGTGTGCTAAGAAAAAAGCCCAAATTAGAGACAAATCATAAAAATCGACATGATAATACGTTTGTATAGAAGAAATATGATTTTTCCTATCCCGTAAATAATATTGTGACCCCCCAAAATCATCTCGCGACCCCCAGGTTGAGAATCACTGAACTACATGGTTTTCCATAGTGATCAATTTCTGGGACAGGCGTCTAAAACTCAGTTACAAAGGTCTGCAGGCTGCTCAGATGAAGCCACACCAGTCATGTACAGTTGGACATTGAACCACTGACCTAAATATTCCTCTCTCTGTGATTTCTGCCCTGTTACAGTCAATGAACCTGTGAAGCCAAACGCTTATCAGTGCCCATGTTGAAGCCGAACCACAGCTCACACTAACCTCACATGTGTTTTCCAGCTCGTATGACGTGGCCATAGTGGGAGCCGGCATCGTGGGCCTGGCTACGGCCCGAGAGCTCATCCTGAGACACCCGACGCTCAGCTTCATCCTGCTGGAGAAGGAGAAAGAGCTTTGTGAGTTGTGGTTTTGGAGGAGGACGGTGCTGTTGTGTTGTGTTGTGTTGTGTTGTGTTGTGGCGTGAGAGCAGAGCAGAAAGGAGCAGGAAGTGATCATGGTGTTCTAGTCGCTGAAACCCAATTATATTACGCAATGAAAGAGGAATTGGCCAACATGTGAAATCGAAAAAAAAGGATTGACCTGTTTGAGTTTGTTTTACTTTCCTGAGGTAGTTTGGTTACTTTGTTTGTTGGGAGTCTAATATGGTTTGGAATATAACTGGGTAAAAAAAAAAAAAGAGTAAATTACAATACTTCATCACAAAATAACTCCTGGTTTGCATTGAACTTCACAGTCGATATATAGTATAAAATAAAAATAATATAAAGTTATGGATCTTTATGGCGCCAGCAGTATAAATCAGCAGTAAGCTTTCTATTATAGCAGATTATTATTTAATCTTCTTCTTCTTCTTTTATAATTTCTCTCTGTGTCTCCTTTTTTAAACCACCAGCTGTGCACCAGAGTGGGCACAACAGTGGAGTCATTCACAGCGGGATCTACTACACCCCGGGGTCGCTGAAGGCCCGTCTGTGTGTGCGAGGAGCCACTCTAGCCTACGAGTACTGTGAGAAGAAAGGCCTCCCTTACAAGAGATGTGGAAAGGTCTGCCTTACTGCTTTAGCCCAATAAGTTATGCTGTTATATTACATGTTTACTTTGGGTATTATGTATGTTTTTTTGTTTCTGTATCATGCAATCAATGCATTTTTCTAATGCGTGTTATCCCAGTTTGTAATCCTGTCTTGTCTCCTTTCTATTTTAATTTGTTTTATCTTCATGTCTGGAATCCTCTTTCTCTACTCTTATTTCCTGTTCTATGATATCTTTCATTGTATTAAGTTGCTATGTAAATTATGTCTTGTAAGCCGACATGGACTTACAAGACACATCCATACATCATGCTGCAATACACAGGTATCACAAACATTTCCCAAAACAAACTCAGGTATTACACAAAGTGTAGGCTTTACAGATAAAGTTTTCCACACAGAATGCACCTTTTCTAAAGAACATCGCATGTCTATCAAAATTGTCAAATCAAAAATCATTTTGCTATAAATCATACTTTCCAGCTCATTAGACAAAGGACAATAGACCATAAAGTGGATTTTATTTTCAATTTGTCATTTAGATATGCTAAATAATGAATATGAATAACACTAGGAAAGCAAACTTTCATTGTGTCTAATAATATGAATGCATACAGTTTTAGTATGGGTTACCCCAATTGGAATCGGGCCCCTAACCCTGGAAGTGTTAGTGCCATGTTATACAGCTATACAGGAGCTTTAAAGGTCTGCAGTGTGGATCATTATGTTCAATCTAAGTCCGTACTAATCAGAGATATTTCTGTGTTGCCAGCTTATTGTTGCCCTAGAGCAAGAGGAGATCCCCAGGCTGAAGGCTCTGTACGAGCGCGGCCTGCAGAACAACGTGCGCGACCTCGGCATCGTGGACGCCAAGGGAATCCGAGAGCGAGAGCCGTACTGCAGGGTAAGACGCTCCAAGACGCCCGTCCCTACTTTTTATGCTACCACAAATGTTAGCGCTGTAGAGCCATGTAGGAGTGTGTTTGTGTACGTCGGACAAGAGAGAAGATCGCTGTGAAGGCTTTATCGTAAGTTCGTCCTTCCAGGGTATCATGGCCTTGGATTCGCCCTACACCGGCATTGTGGACTGGCGGCTGGTCGCTCTCACGTACGGCAAAGACTTCGAAGAGGCGGGCGGCACCGTGGTGACGGACTACGAGGTGAACGACATCGCCATGGCCAAGGAGAGCCAAGCCGGGAGCACTGAAGGTAACAAACAGCTCCTTTGCACCACTGCTTATTGCATCACCCTTATGAGTTATTGTACCTCCATCTTAATACATATCACCTTCTTTTTTTTATCACGTTTCAGGAATGAAGTATCCGATAGCAGTCAGAGACACAAAGGTAAGATGCATGTGTGTGAAAGAGAGGTGAAAGCAGATGTGCTCAAGATACGAGGCTATCTATCGATCTGAACATGCTGATCCTTTCACTTTTACATTCTTGTGCTCCACTGTTTCCATTTCTTGCATTGTTTGCATTACTTGCATGGCATTGTTTTTGGCAGGGCAACGAGGTGCGGTGCCGGTACGTCCTGACCTGCGGAGGCCTGTACTCAGACCGCCTGTCCCAGATATCTGGGTGCAGCCGGGAGCCGCGGATCGTGCCTTTCAGAGGAGACTACCTGGTCCTGAAGCCAGAGAAACACTATCTGGTCAAGGGAAATATCTACCCGGTAAGTCCTCCGATAAACAGTCCATTTAGATTTTTTTTTTTTCAGTTGTATAGTCAGCCTAAATCAACTGATCTGTGAATGTTTCCCTCTACTTAAAAGTGTACAACCTCTACTGTCATAAAGCTGCACTAGAGAACTTCACGTTTATATTTTTCAAAGCACCCAGGAGACGAGTAGGCCACCTTCAAGCTTCTAAAGCATTATATTATTTGGTTCTTGGATGGATTCAGTTACTGCATATCTACTTAGTTTTTGCTGCTCTGTTTGATTTTTTTTATATACAATTTTGTTTGCAGGTGCCCGACCCTCGGTTCCCCTTCCTTGGAGTTCACTTCACCCCGCGGATGGATGGCAGCGTTTGGCTCGGCCCCAACGCCGTCCTGGCCTTCAAACGGGAAGGTTACAAAGTTTATGACTTTAACCTCCGAGATTTTGCAGACGCACTGTCTTTCAGGTACAGTATGGAAGTTATCTCTATTTTTATTTATTTCTTAGTAAAGAGTTTTGGAACTGTGTTTTGAAAAGTGCTGTAAAAAATGATTATTAATAAGAAGATGTTGTAGCACTTGCCATTCTCTGCACTTACATCTGAATCAGAGTAACTTAATTTATGATAAGATGAACCTCATTACTCATTAGTAAAAATAGTAATAAAAGATGTAAATTAAATTAAAGATTAAGTGGCTCTATGGTGCTTATAAACGTGTTACATTTTGCCAAGTACTCACACAGATTCTGAAATCATCTAATTACCATGTAATTGTTACATAACCGAGCCACTAATAATGCAGCCGTGCCAGGTGACTGATATATTTCTCTCTTTCTTTATTCGACAGAGGCCTCCAGAGGCTGGTGCTGAAGAACATTTCTTATGGGCTCGGGGAAATGTACAGAGGCGTTTTCATTAGCGCACAGGTTAAAATCCTGCAGAAGTACATTCCTGAACTCTCTCTGAGTGATGTGCTCAGGTAAAGCAATGAAACAGGATTTCAAAATGCACGTATGCTGTAGAAATACACATCAGCTAATTTGGAGGAAGGGGAAAAATGCTGAGTGAAACATCTGTGACAAGTGTTTACTAGAGGTGTGACCAAGTCAGCTTTGCTCAAGTCCCGAGTCAGTCTCAAGCCTTGAGGCATAAGTCTCAAGTCAAGTCCTAAATCTAAATGTAGATTACCAAGTCAAGTCCATGTCACAAGTGTAAATGTAGAACAGCAAGTCAAGTCAGAACGAATCAAGAGTACAGTATCAATTTAATATCTTAAAGAAAACTAAATATCTAGGACTTTTCAATGCAATATGGTTTTAATAGGATAAAAACTTGGTAAGAGCATCATGAGTTTGATTTCTATAATCAGTTTCAACTTCAATAAATTCAATCATTCCATACAAATTCAGAAAACAGAATTTAAATTCAGTCGTCTGCTGGAACAAATCTCATCACTTTCAATCTAAGTCATTTACACAAACACAAGATCTCAAGTCAAGACTTTAGAAACCTTTTCAAGTCATCAAAGTACAAGTCAGAGTCAAGTCTCAAGTCTTCTCTTCATGCATCAAGTCAAGACTCAAGCAATCAAAATTGTCACTCGAGTCCCCACCTCTGGTTTTTACAAGCTTACTAGCACAAGGTATAGTTGCATCAGATCATATGTATTGGTAAGATGATTTAATTTTGTTTTGTTTCCTCTCCCAGGGGCCCGGCGGGAGTCCGAGCCCAGGCTCTGGACCGGGACGGAAACCTGGTGGACGACTTTGTGTTTGACGGCGGCGTCGGGGACGTGGGCAGCCGGGTGCTCCACGTGCGGAACGCCCCCTCGCCGGCGGCCACCTCCTCCCTCGCCATCGCTGAGATGGTCGCAGACGAGGTGGAGAGCCGCTTCTCGCTGTAGAGAAACGGAGGGAGAGAGAACGCCAGACATCCCAGCTTGAGGTCACCGAGTGAAGCGTCAGAGCTGTGTTGTCCTGTCACTACCTCAGCATCGCTGTCTGCACAGAACAACATTTTTATTACCTTCATTTAGGAGGATAAAGTAACGTATCTTTTACTTCAGTGCTTTACTCAATTACAGCTGTGAGGTAGTTTTACTTAAGCAGTCCCATTTTAAGTTACTTTATACTTTTACTCCACTACATTTCAAAGTAAATCTACTCTATTTTTCTACACTACATTTACTGATTGAAAGAAAGAGCGGTTACCAGTTGAATTTACCAATATGAAGCATTATTAACTATTAATAATTAAAGTGTAACCAAACGTAAGATCGCTGACTCCTTTAGCCTCACAGAAAGTGTTAAAAGAACCTTATATAGAATGTATTGAATTTTATTTTTGGGAATTTCCAAATTTTAAACAGGGGACTTTCACAGAGTATAATTGTATCAGGACATTTCTACTTTTACTTTAGGATCTTCCGCCACTGACTGGATGACAACAGTTAGTTTCACCCCAGAGGAAAATATTGGACAGTAAAAATCCCCTGAACTGTAAGAATGATCTCTGTGGTTTTGAATATTAGTTTCCAGTTTACGGAAATACACGGGTTGTGCTAAGTTCATTTGGCAGTTATTTCACCATGAAATACATTTTGTAAGAATCTCAAGACTAAATACACTGTCTATGTGATTTGACATTTATGCTACGGTAAACTAAGAATATCTGGTTCTCTTATATGCTGACTGTGTGTGTGTGTGTGTGTGTGTGTGTGTGTGTGTTTGTGTGGAGGGGTCAGTCTCATGTAATTATGCATCTGCAATCTGCATTCTGCTATATTTTAGTTTCAGATGTTACAAATATTGTCAAATACGTCCAGCTACAGCTCCAGTCTTACTGTCATATATTCTTTGACAGCCCGTTCATTGACACATGAATCTTGAAGGTATTGCCATAAATATGTATTTTTGAATAACAAATGTACTAATGTCTGTGCTTTATGCCATGCATTTCTTTTTTAATATGTAGACTCCTTGGTCTGTTGTCTCTTGGACTGTGGGTTACTTTTTAATTTTGCATTTGAACAAAGCACTTATACAGTATGTCCAGAAGGGGGCAGACCCACAGAAACAAATCTGTATGAGCAAAAAAATATATCAAAATTTGACCCATTCAAACTACGTCTACTTGATGTTTCTACAGTCACTGTTTATATAGTGGCATGAAAATAAAATCAATTTTTCATGAATTTGGTCTGCTTGACTTGTATAATACGTGTTATGCCTAAATAATGTTTGTTGTTTTTTGCAACAGTGATGTAATATATAACACTTTTCTTATGGACAAAGGAAAAGTGAACGTCCCGAAAATGTATTTAGAATCCCTTTGAGCATGTATCTACAAAGCGCAGTCAAAGAAACTACAAAAGTCCAGCCTTGTTTTTTTTTCTGTCCAATAAAATGTGAAATTACGCAGAAGCGCAGCGTGCGTGACAGCAGCTGTCTGGCTGCGCGGGGCGCAAAGAGCAGCAGCGAGGGGAAGGCCGTCAGACAGGCAGCAGAGTTGGTACGAACATCATCGACTTGACAAACTAAACCAAAAAAACATCTCGACTGCGCTTCGCTGCGTCTCCGTTGATAGATATGCTTCGGACTTTTCGATATTTGGGATTTATGTTGGATTGCGCGACTGATCGCTCCGGAGAAGATGACTGAATTTGAAGTAAACAGCGGAGGAGAAAGTGTGCCTTCTTTGGAATTGAATGGGTCGTGTGCCACAACATAACTCGGAGTGCATCAAGGCCAACAGCAGCCTGTAGCAGTAGTTAGCTAGCTAGCTAAGGTTAGCCTGCTAACGTTACAGGTGTTAGGCGAGAAATTACCTAACGTAACTTGTTTAGTTAGTTAGCAACAACTTGTGCTCCCATGGCATGACATCGAGCCGGAGTGAATGTGCCTGTTATTAGCTCGTTTGCTGGTAACGTTATTAGCCAACGCCAAGTAACCCTAGCACGTATAACATTTAGCGACATTGTTATTAGCTAATTAGCTAGCCCTTTTTAGTTAGCTGCTGTCCTCTGTTTACAGCAGCGGGCTAGCCTCACTAGCTACCAAGCTAGCGAGTTAACTTAATACATGTGCTTTTTCCCATGTAGCTAACAGCTCGCTAGTCAACCTTATTCGACCCCGGACTTACCGTCTGGTTTAGTGATACTGTCCCTATTTGCAAGCGAGCTAGTTGACTTTTTCACCGTGCCTGGACTGACCCACCCACAAGGACTATCCGGGGCCGATGCTGACAATTCAGCCCGGATCACGGCAACGCAAGGAGCCGCCACAGCCATGCAGCCACAGCAGATATATGACTTTTCAAGTGACGAGAACAGTCACAAATGGAGAGGCCTCTTCGTGCAAGCTTTACGAAAGGTAACACTTTGTTTATTACCGGGGGGGGGGGAGTTGTTGTCAAACTAACCAGCATTTGAAGTCTTCGACGCGCACCCAATCATCTTTATAAACATGTCTCCCATACTGGGGAATGAATGGTACGGGCTACAGAAGTACTGATTTCATTTGCAGGCACCTTACTATCTAACACACACACAAGCACACACACACACACACACACACACTTATATCACTAGTAAGCATACACTCCTACTAAACCAGTGTAATCAAAACGCCTAACAAGACCTCCCAGACAAGCAGCCCTTGATGAAAATAGACCTTTACCAATGTTGAAACTTGTGTGTTTCGTTTCAGTGGCTGTCTACAGTGTAAAGTGTCTAGGCTGTTTTCTCAACAGTCTCTTCCCCAACTTCCCTCTAATGACTTTTTTTCCCATCATGTTTTTGAAGAAGTAGGTTAATTTTAACCAGTTTGTACAGTAACTTGAACTACTGACAAGTGTTGCATAATTTCGAGGTATACTGTGAGTCGGTGCTACTTCTGTCTTTTAAGCTGCAGGGAATCAAGATGACAACTTCTAGTTAAATACCAGTGAAGCTGTGGTGGGACTGCGTTCTTCCTGTAGATTAAATGCACTGTCAAACATTAGCAATGTGTGTGTTGCTGCCAACCGCTTCATGTTTTCCTCGTTGGCTATAGCAGCAGAGATGTCTCATCCTAGCAGAGCAGAGACCGAGTGCAGCTGTTTAAATCTGGATTGACGTCAGGTTTCCCCCTTCTCCAAGTAGAGGCGACTTCATCCTCACAAAGCTAACTGAAACTTTCAAAGCAAGAAACATTTTCAGTTGCATAGTCTTGGTCAATAGGCTTTTCGGCTGTCTGTCTCTTTCCCTTGTCTTGCATCACCTTGGTTTCCCCTTGTCACCAGGATAGTTTTATTTTCTGTTTTCTCAACCTTTTGCCCTCTCTGTTCTTTCCAAGGCTTATAAACCCATGACAGGTACAGACTCCTAACTGAAAAGACAAGGTATTTTTTTGGAGGATATAAACCCACAATATCCACAATGAGATCCACACACACACACATTTACTTGTCCTGATGTGGCTGGGGCTTGTAAGAGCCTCTCCTGGGTGAAGAGAGGGACACAGGCTGAAGTGGCAGAGCTTTGTTGTGGTGCAAAGTAGAGATAGGACATTTTTAAGTTAGTATACAGATTCACTAGAGCAGGAACTTTGTATTCTTGAAATGGATGAAAGCTTTTTTAAAGACATGAAATATGCATGTTTGTGTATTCCATAGTAGACTATCCAGTGTAATTAACTTTTTGTTTTGTTTATTGTCGCAGTTAGTTAACTAGGTCATTTGTATGACGTGTAGCTAATCAAGTGTCTACTGCAGACTTTTGCTGTCAGATTCGTCAGTGACTACACATGATAAACGGTTCCCTCCCATTTGTAATGGTTTTGCATTTTTGTTAATGCAAAGTAACTTTGAAGCAATGTTATGATGGGTCTTATGAGGTAAGCTAATAGTACGACAAAGCGCCTGCAGAACTACCAGCCATAGAATTAGCCGTGTAGCAACATCACATTTATAGATAACAATGTTTTGTTTCTGTCCCCAGTCCCTAGCGCTGTAGAGATTGTATGATGAATCAGGTGAAACTGAGAGAGCAGGTGGTGGGCCGTGGTGCAGCGGTTTCATTGTCTCAACTTGTTACACAACTGCCGGAGGGAAAGCCTGTCAGAGATTGACGCAAGAGAGGTTTGTTATGGTTTTGACTGACTGTGACTCGCTGTTTTTCACAGCTGTCCACTGGGGGGTTTCCTTGTCAGAAGGAGCCATGTTGGATGACTCCACCCCTGAGAATTTAGATTGCTATTTAGAGGCAGGATTAAAGAGTACCTGTTGATAGACACTCCTTGGAACCAGAGCAGCAAAATAACTTTTTGATCAACCAGCCAGCTAGAGTTTTAGACTTGGCATCTTCAAATGATGGTTGATCACCTGCAAAAGTGGCTAGTAGACGACAAACTTCCCACAGCCTAAATTTACCAGCATTTGATAAATTATATAAACTATGAATTGAGCCTTGAGCCTTTTTTCTTTTCCCCTGACATGCTGCAGGAAGGAGACACATCATGCAGAGACATCTTAACTATGATCTCTGTGTATAAACTTGAAATTACAGCCTTTCACTTATAATGCCGAAATGGAATAAGCCTTTATTACACTTTGATGAGCAGCCTGCCAGTCGTAATGCCAGCAATAAAAAAGGAAAAAGGCTTGTTCTGTATCAGAGATACGACTGTGTAGCTACTCTTTCAGGTCCTATGTACTCCATACACATGTGTGCTCATCTGTGTCTCTCTCTGTGGCGTTAATGTTCACCGTGACATTTTGCCATGGAGGAGTCCGGGGTTTGTGTCACGGCCGCGTCTGCGTGTCCCGGCTATTCTCGATCGCTGCGGCTCGTGCCTGGTGCTATGCAAGCGCGTCATTTAGCCTCTGACATGCTGGTGTTAATAATAACTGTGCATTCCCCAGGTCTGCTGTTTCACTGGCATTGGGAGAAAGGCCAGGGGTATGGTGGGTACAGTTTCATTCCATTGCCATGTTGAGTTAGCGGAGCACGGTGTTGAGTTCACGGGGCTCCGCTCCACGAGGCGCAGGCCGACGTTTAAAGCCGAGATTGGTCGTGTTACAGGCCTGCTTTGTTTTTGTGTGTATGTTGCCTCTTTTATCCTGGCAACACAGAGTCGTCGGTTAAGAATCTGACACGGTGACTTCACCACGGGCCAAAAGTTACGGCTGAGATTGGTCTCATTATAGTCCGGCGTTTTTGTTGCCTCTTTTCCCCTGGCTAAAAAGAGAAGTTGTCAGTTAAGAATCAGACAGGGCGACTTATTATAGGCCTCGACTCCAGCACTCCTCTCTGTGAGATACAGTCCAACTGTGAGAGCTCACATGCTGTCTCTTTCTATCACTTCTCATACAGTATCTGCCACCTAGATAGAGAGACAGTTAAGAGTCGGACTGGCTGTGCTCATGACACTCTATTCTGAGAGGCGGAGAGTAAAAGCTGTTATATATCAGGCAGATTTTTTTTGGGCAATCTGGGAAGGGTAACTTACCTGCCAGCAGGAAGTGAACTGGGACACGGGACAAAACGCACAATAGAATTCATCAGGGTGACAAGAAGTTTCCAATGTAATCAGTGCAAGAGAGCAAGAGGCGTGTATTGTAGCCCTGCAATGTTCCCCAAATGGTCGCCTGTTTATCACAGCCCGCCGACTTACAGCTCAGTTTCATTTATCCCTCATTTCGTCAGGTAGTCTCATTGAGATCAAGGTTCCTTTTTTCAAGAGAGACCAGAGAACAGAAAGCGTTCCTAAAAATGACAAAGAAAATACGCAAATACAATTCAGTCACATGTTCCAACGGTCAAACAGTCAGCAACATACAGGGACATAAGTTATAAAAAGCAATCGTAAGCATCATAAAACATGTGCGATGGATGCCATTGCTTTAAAATCAGGGAGAGAAAGGGGGGGATTATGATTTCAAATTTCTTTGCTGTCTTGTTCCATTTATATGGTGCATAATACCAGAAACCAGTCTTGCCAGATTCAGAATATATTGATTTGAGTATGATTTATCAATTACAATTACAATTTCCCATTTGGCAGACACTTTTATCCAAAGCGAAGTACATATGAGATTTTAATACAAGACAAGCAATGATCTAGTCAGGAGAGAACAACGAGAGTAAGTCCCATGAAGCTAAATTCTGGTCCAACAGGACATAGGTGCTACGAGGCAGATAAAGATTTTTTTTTTTATTTTGGATTAGACAGTCCATCAGGTGAGAAGGTGTTCACTAAAGAGCTGGGTCTTTAGCCTTTTCTTAAAGATTGAGAGGGACTCTGCGGATCGGATGGAGTTTGGTAACTCGTTCCACCACCGAGGAACCACAGAAGAGAAGAGTCTGGCTAGAGACTTTAGGGCCTTGTTGTGGTGGCAGCACCAGGCGCCGTTCGTTTTTATCACATTATATTTTATCACATTATATCTTATCACCTGACTGGATTGAGAAGCAGTGAGAGCAGATTCTTAACTGTGGTAGCTCTGCTCAATGAGCTACAGGCTAATGGGTAAAGCTGAGATTTAACTTGTGCACCTACTATATTGTTTTTCTATCACCTGTTTGATCCATCATCGAGCTGGATAAAGAAACCCTCACTTAAGAGTCAGCTGACCTGGTGAACTCACGGCACTCCACTGTGACTTATAGCCCAACTGATAGAGCCGAGATGTGGTTTATAAAACTAGTGTCTTGTAGATAAGATCAGAATTTAATTGTCTACTAGTCCATACCCGGGGATGCACCATAGTGTTGTAACGGACCGTAGTTGATCCGTACGGATCCGCCCCCACGGTTCGGCACGCATGTGAACCGCGGATTAATTGCAAAGTTTAACCATCATAGTGTGAAATACAGTTTTACTGCTGCTGTTATTTTTTAAAGTAATAATTCCCTAAATCTCGATGCAGAGTTGCAGTGAAAATATACAGACAAGACAGATGCGTGCTGTGTTTTACTCTGAAGCGCAATGATTGCGTAAAAGCCGTCGCTTTCGCCTCCATTGAGTGAAATCCCGTAGGCTGTGACTTGCCTTCGGGCATTTTCAGTGGTGTAACCGGGAAACTGGGCATGCTTGTCATCGTTGAAATAGATCACAAGATTGTGATGTTTATTGCAACTTCGGCAATATGCTGCCGTCCTTCCCTTCGACACGCAGCTCCGCTCGGAGAAGCTCCAGTCTCTTTGCCTGTCTGTGGCATAGCCTTCAGTGTTGATTGGTTACACGTCACGAGTAATAGCCTATCAGATAGTGCTGTGGGCGGGACATTGAGCGAGACTACAGACAGAGAGAGGCGGCTGCATCAGAGCCAAAGTAGCACATTTTTAAATTAATTGAACCCTTTTTTTTTTCTTTTTGCTGATCCGAAAAATGATCCGATCCGTGATTCAAAACCGTGATACGATCTGAACCGTGAGTTTTGTGATCCGTTGCACCCCTAGCGCGCCACAACTCCGCGCAGACTTGCCAAAAATGCGCATAAACAGCGTAAATTTGGGAAGCTGGAAAAATCAGCTTCGTCAGTCCCTGCCTATGCCAATGCTCAATGCCCATGTGCAGTTTCAGATTGATTGGCCAACCCATTGAGGAGCAAAATGGATGCAGACAGACAGAGTTTTCCTCATTTTATAGTAGGATGAACAGTGTCTGAAATTAACTTTTTGGTTTAGCTAAGGGCTGTTTTTTTTTTTTTTTTACCCATTTTAGTGCTATTTTGTGTACAGAATCAAGTGCTGTGTGAGTACATTTTCAGTTCTAATTTAAAACTTGCTCACTCACTTATACAAGGGATGTTTTTTTGTCTTAGTCTTCATTTTTTTTCTTTTTAGTGACCTCACACCTCGCCACATTGGACTAACGAAACAGGAGGAAGAGTTTGCAGAAGTACAGAACTACTGCTTTGTGTAAAGCAGCGTACCAGGCAGCCAGTTTGAGCCTGTTTGCCTGTTTGATACACAGCGATTCTGCTTTGATTTGCTCACGGTTAGAGAGAATGTACAATGATCAGCAGGGACAAAGTTTGACCACAAATGAGGACCAAACACTGTATGTAACTGAGCCATTCAAATGTTATTGTCTCAAAGAGTTACCGGTCAGTGTGGTGGGTGACCCTTTATCCGCCAAAGCCAAAGTTTACTGGCATTTGGCACTTGGCGGGTGTTACTTTCAGACCTTGACTATGAATGTGGAAATGTTTCTCTGGATTTACTGCAAAAAAAAAAAAAAAAAAAAAATATATAGGGGGAAAAAAACAGTAAAAAAAAAAGAACAGGTGAGGCAAGGGAAGCCTCAACCTCAGCAGCCTTCACCTCTTTAATTCGAGTTGAGTAAAGAATCACACAGCAAAGAGCCTGACATACAGTATCTGGACCCTGGCGGTTGCCGGTGGAGACCCGTACCTCCGGGATGAGCTCTGCGTGTTGATTGGACAGGATGTTCTTGGTAACAGGGTCGCACTTCCTGTGCACCGGCCCCGGGCCGTCCACAGAGAGGAGCGCAGGCTGATTAATCCACATCTTTCCCCACCCTTCCCATCAGCCCTGTCAACACCAGCGTGCTCTCCGTCCTCAGACAGAGTTGAGGCAGAGACGAGGCTGGACACAGGCCAGGGGCACTGGGTCAGGTCAGACAGGGGTCACCCAAGGGTCACGTGTTGTCGCTTGGAGGTCCACCAGCCTTTGTCTTGCTGCTCTACATGTGAGGAAGGCTAGCTGCCTGCCAGTGGAGTATAGTGTGCTTGTGACTGTGTCTCCAGTGTGTGTATGTTTGTGCCAGTGTGCTGTCACCTGTTTATGTCCTCTGTTAGAGCTGAACAATTAATCGGAAAAGAAAAATCGAAATCGCAATATGAACTTCTGCAGTTTCCAAATCGCAGAGGCTGCATTTAATTGCTTAAGAGAGAGAGAGAGGCATCCACAATGGATTTCTAAGGAATTTTAGAGCTCCAGTTAATCTTTGGTCCATTAATGAAGTACAGTATTGGTGAAAATCTTTTCATCAAACTCCTGCCCACTGACATCTCTTTTATTTGAACAAAATCACTTTTCTTTAAACAATTTTAAAAATTGATGACAAGAAAAACTTAAATCGCATTTCCAATATTCTGTCAAATAATTGCAATTAGATATTTTGTCAATAACTTTCAGATCTAGTATATATATATGTATGTGTGTGTGTGTGTGCCATCTATGTGTTTGTTCGCACATGCATAAATATGTGTGTCATTTTCTGTTTCTGTCTGTGCGTCTTACAGTTTATCCCTGTGTTTCTGTGTTTCTCTTTGTCTTTGTGTGTGTCTTGTATGTCTGTGCTGTGCATCTCCTGTGTGTGTGTGTGTGTGTGTTTTTAATGTGTGTGCGTACGTGTGTGTCTGTTGTCTCAGAGTTGATCTGTGCCCTATGGTTCCCCAGACAGTCTGGTTGTAATGGCAGATGATGTCATGGCATGAATCACAAACAGTGACACATGCTCGGGTATAATAACAAGCCCCACCCCCCACCACACACACACACACACACACACACACACACACACACACACACACACACACACACACACACACACACACACACACAGCAACATTACCTGCAACCTGAGCCTGATGCAGCCCCATATACACAGCCGGGAGAATAATCAATTGAATTAGAAATGTTAACCCTGTATTAACACCATCCAGCCTCTATTATCACCCCCAACCTTGCTTTTCTTTTACCACCAGCACACACACAACACCTGACCACTCTGTTGTGTTATAGTTACGACTTACATGATGTTCAGAAGCATATATACAGTATGTAGATATTTATTACCGCATGGATAAATTGGTTGGCCTCTGTCATT
Source organism: Centroberyx affinis (assembly GCF_046629955.1). Taxonomy (NCBI): domain Eukaryota; kingdom Metazoa; phylum Chordata; class Actinopteri; order Beryciformes; family Berycidae; genus Centroberyx; species Centroberyx affinis. The sequence goes on from NW_027279720.1 coordinate 621,359, forward strand.
TAGTTAGGGCTGCACAGTTAATATTGTGTAATTGGTTATCACGATTATAATTTGATTAATTATTTTAGAAATTGGCAGTATTGAAACATCTAATTTCATTTTGTTGCCTTTAAAACACCCACTGTGTCAAACCAAGATCTTGATACACGATATGAAAAGTAAGCAAGAATAATTTTGTTCCCCCAAATCATCGAGACAAATAATCATTATTAATATATGCGATCGCATTATCTAGTAAAATAATCAGAATTATTAGCGATAATTGTGCAGACCTACATTCAGAGTAGTTTACATTGTCTGAGGCAGAACTTTTCATTTCAAAATTCACTTTCACTGGCTGTGTTTACATGTGTGGTGTAACCCTGCTATTGGTAATACTTTATTCAGGTTAAGCTGTTTACATGCACCATTGATACCCTGCAATTGAGTATCCATGTTCTCATGAATAAACCAGTTAACAGAATATTCCTGTTTGCTCCTGTGGCGTCTCGCTTACAGACAGGACTGTCCACCAACAAAAAAAAAGTATGAGTATGTATGAGAACCTGCATCCACCAGCTCCCGCTTTCAGATAAGATAAGATTTATTGATCCACTTGGGGAATTTCAAATTCACTTTCACTGAGTAATAGTAGGTTACTTCTAATACAGTAGAAAGAAATCGTGATCCCAATAACAATAGTAAGTATTGCGTGCTGCCTTTTTTTTTTGTTGTTGACATCAAAATGTACCCACAATGCTGCACAAGTCAGTTTGGGCAGATGGCGAAAACCAAAAGTAAAAGGAGTAAGATATTTCCATGCCTTGTTATAACCTGTTAAATATCGGTTATCTTAATCAGATTTCTCATAACCGTAGTTTTCCATTCGTCTACGCAGAACCAGGTAACTTGAGTAAGAACAGAATTGTTTGTGCATGTAAACATAGCCACTGTTATACCAAGTTACTAGATTTTTTTTTTTTATATCGAACCTCCAAATCATGACTGGCTAACTGCCAAGGTGGCTGGTAGAGCAGACATCAGACAGACTTCTTAGCCAAACCTTTTCAGCATTTGGCTTATTGTGTTAAATTCCTTCCCGTCAACCCCTACTCCCACAGACTGATTGGGTCACTTTTTTTTTTTTTTTTACATTTGGTACATTTTAGGTTTTCATTCCATCCAAACGCTGAACCAGCTGAGTTTCACACAGTAACAAAAACGTCAGTGAACTAATCAGTGAAACTAATCAGTGAAATCAGCTGGTGTAGTGGTCGGACGGAATGAAAACCCGCAGACTCTCGGGCCTCGTTGAAAACCACCGGGCTGCTACACAGATTTTGACCTACTATTTAATTTGGGTTTTTTTTCTGTGTTTTTTGTCAATGTGTAGACTGTGACACTGATGCTGCCAAGGGTTAGGGGTTCGATTCCCACCTGCTCCACTTATGCTAGAAATGTATGCACTCATGCTTTGGATAAAACATCCGTCAATTGGCATATTGTGTCTGTAAAAACACGCACGTCTGTGTATGTGTGCGTGTGTTTTATGTGTGCAGCTTTCATTTTTCTGGTGGCTTCTCTCTGGTTTTCCTTTCCCGGCTTTACACTCGCAGTATGGCTGGCTCTATTCCAGTCTGCATGTGTAGAGTGAGCCTGCTGCTGCTGCCTCCTCGTACACCCACATCAATACCGCTCAGTCTGCTGCTATGATCTCCTGTCCCCGGGGGCCTCCGCTCTGTGTGGTGGAGAACAACAGGGAGAGAGAGAGAGAGAGACGGGTAGAGAGAGAGAGAGAGAGAGAAAGTGAGAGTGAGCGAGCTCTGGGACTTCCTGTACGCTAGCCGGCCCTCCTTAATGGAGCTGAACCATGAAACTGAACACCTTTAGCATGGCACAGGGGGATGAGCATGAAAGCTTACATATCATCTAGATTTATTTTTTTTCACCCAATGCCTTTGCCTACATACAGTAATATAGTGGGGAAATTGCCACTAGCCACCAGCTAAATGCTGATATATTTTGGCAGGTGGCAGATCCGTTTGACTGATCCACCAACCGCTTGCAGGATTTTAAAGTCTATGGTGAATCTGTTGTATTCAACCGCTTTCAGCTGGTAAAAAGTGGCTGGTAGAAGTTTTGAATTCACCTGCCGCTGTGGCAGGCAGAGCAAAAATGTAGTTTCCTCTCCTCGCATACCAAATGACTCTCATCTCATGCCTCGTGCTTATAATCCGCGCATTTCAAATTCAGGAGTTCCCCTTCTATTTTCTACTTAATTGCTTTCACTTGGCTTACTCTTGCCTTGCGCTTACTGTAGCATCAACCGCCAGCTATATTAGTCCGTGTGTATGTCCGTCACCCATTAGGATCAGGTTGCACGGGTACTGTAAATATATTGAGCTACGGTCATACCTACACATGGCCCTGCTCTCCTTTCAGTCCTCAATTTAGACGTCCTCATCTAGCCCAACTGTCAGGCACATTAAGGCATCGTATATAGTGTCATTTCAGACCAGAGCCTCATCCATCCATCCATCCATCCAAGTGGCAGTCGGTCAGTCATCAGTCAAGTCATATTGATTGGTAAAGCGCTTTCAATAAAACAGATTCGTCACTAAGTGCTTTACTGAGCAGCAAAGGACAAAGACGCGGGATCAAGCACACCTCAAATTTTAAGACATGAGGCCTCAAATTTGAAAGTAGAAGTCCTCAGTCAGTCAGTCAGTCAGTCAGTGAGTTTAGTACAACACAGGCATGCAACAGCTGCTGGTTATTTGGTACAGTATAGCAGTATGGCAGGTATGGGTATCTGTGTTTAAATATCTATTGTCTTTTATACAAATTCTATTCAATTTTGTTTATATTTGTTGCTGCTCTGTGTGCTATCTTGACCTTTTTTCTCTGAATTCTTTAGTATAGAGGGCACTTGTTGGTTGTAGGCCACTCGAAGGAACGGGCCAACTATTCTGTGAATGGAATCGGGGGAAACCCCCGTAGTTTCTGTTGGGTGACTCACAACTCCTGGTGTCATGTGGAATTTGGTCAAGTGCCTTTTTTGAGGCTGAGGGAATAAATCTCATACTTCTGCTTTGACCGTTTTGTTTTTTTTTTCCACTTGAAGTTTACACCGGTACATTATTTATAACTGTTATGTCTCGTGAGTCTGCATCAAAACAGAAATGACGTGCGGAAACAGAACTGGAAGCCAAACTGTTGCTTATCTTTTCCATCTGCTCTTTTGTTTAAAAAGCATCTGAATGTGGTTAATGAATCAGAATTGGAATCTGAATTGGAATGCTCAGGGTTTTTTTTTTTTAATCTCTCACGTGCCAATTGTACATTTCTTTCCTTTTTCATTCTGTGTTTTATCATTTTATCTCAAATAAGTAAACTTGAGACAGAGGGGACATCCTGCCCATCACTGTATCACTGTTAAGTCAGAGCACAAGAATGCGCGAAGCCCGGTCAGGGTTGACCTTTAAACTCTCCTCTCACATTCCACATGCCGGGGGCAATGTTTTGTCATCATAACGCCCCGCTTTACTATATGCCAGGGTAATTCCATCACTTGCATGTGAACAGCCCAGCCTTTGTGTGTGTGTGTGTGTGTGTGTGTGTGCGTGTGTGTGTGATAGGGAGAGAGATGCAGACGAAGGGAGAGAGTAAATGTGAGGCTCCCTTTCTATCCACCTCTCCTCTCGTTCTCTGCCACAGCTTTTTTTTTTTTTCTCTAGTCTGCTACGGCTCCTATAATAGTATCTGAACTGACAGCATTCCTGCAAGAGGGCACGGCCCGAATGACGACAACTTTTGGGGGGGGCTGGGGGGGGGGGGGGGTCTTCTCTTTCCACTCGTAGATCTGACAAAGCCACACCTTCTCTCCTGTCTGTACCTAAACCACACCTTTTCTGTCAGGCTGGTTCCACCCTCCAGCAGGAGCCAGGATGACATAAAGACTGAAAACCTTCTTCAAAAGACTATTGCCCTTTTGTCTTTTTTTTTTTAACAATGATGATGTCATGTCTTTTGTTGTTTGCGGTCAGTGATTCATGCCTCGTTTAACAGCGTCTTGAAACTTGATTGGATGTTGAATAATTAAACAAATGCAGAGTGTTTATTTAGTTGCATATCTATCGCGTGCTGCAATGTTTAAGACTGAGGGAAGATGTGTTTGTCGTCAACAGTCATTCATTTTCCGTACTTGCTGTCTTTGCATCATTAAGGTTGATATTAACTTAATTGCACTGCATCATACTTGATGTCCCGATCCATTTCACATCATCCCAAAGATCACAAATATACAAACAGTGCAGGAGAAAAGTCGTTTTTTTTATTCTACAGGTCATGATGGCTGATAAATCAAAAAGTTACTAGCATTTGGCTGGTGTTGATTTCCCGCCCTCTTTGATTAAATGAAGCTCTTTCTAACAACTTGCCATACCTGTCACTCATCTCTTTTTTTTTTTTTTTTCATATGTTTGTCTTTACCTTGCAGGTACAGAAGCAGGTCCACCCAAACCTGTTGGCGAAGGAGGACGCGCTGCAGCACATCGAGGAGTTGATCCTGCAGCTCCTCAACATGCTGTGTGTGGCCCAGCCTCGCTCCGTTCAGGATGTAGAGGTAAGGCTTCCTCTCTCACTCCTGGTACTTCTGCATTAAAGCTCATCTGCAGCGTTCTACTGTGATAAAAAGGTTTGTATTATACGCTTCTTGAGTATAAATTGATGCTACGTAGTAAATTGATAAAATGCATAGGTGTGGAAATTGAGATTTAGGATGGAGATGGGTTACTTTCACAGATTTTGCTTGAAAATTTCCTGCTTGTACTCCTAAAATTTTCCATTTAGGAGAATACGTGCTACTACAGCGGCGTACCACATGAACTCATTGATGACTTATGTATGATGCAGCATTCAGCCAACTTAAAACATCCCAATGTATTAATTGTAACTGTAACTGAGGCTTATTTTCCATCTTCCCTCTCACCAGGAACGCGTCCAGAAAACCTTTCCCCACCCTATAGATAAGTGGGCCATAGCCGACGCCCAGTCGGCTATCGAGAAGCGCAAGAGGAGAAACCCCTTGCTTCTCCCTGTGGACAAGATACACCCCTTGCTTAAGGTAAAGACCTTTGCCCTGCCCACCATTCTCTCCAGCAAAGATATGAAGCCGCACACCCCAAAACACTACAGTATATAACAATTTTGGAAAGATATATCGCTCAGTGTCTCTAAAATATTGAGGATGTCTTATCATTTTGTCAACCGAGGAGTCAAGTTATCCACTTTCTTTTATAAAGCACATTTGTTTTCATTGAATATATTTGGGACCATAGCATTATTCACATACTTACCAGACCTATTCTGCTCAGATGGGTGGGGCTTACCCCATAGGACAATATGAGTGCCAAAAGGTTACGACAATCTCTAGGAAGTATTTATGAGTCCCTTTAGCATGCTGTATCGACACTAATTGAATCGTCCTGATGCGATAAACTCCACTGATCTGGTTCTCCATGCAGGTTGAAACAAACGCTAAGAATTATTTGCATCTGCTGTTTGGTCTAACACCTAATATGTTCTTTCCCTGTGTTTCCTCAACAGGAGGTTTTGGGCTATAAAGTCGACTACCACGTCTCCCTGTACATTGTAGCTGTGCTTGAATACATATCAGCAGACATACTGAAACTGGCAGGCAACTATGTCGGCAACATCCGGCACTACGAAATCAGCCAGCAGGACATCAAGGTGTCCATGTGCGCGGACAAGGTGAGTTCTGTGCATGAGTGTTAGTTTAGGTATTTTCCACTTTTGTTTTCACAAGATTAAAAGCACAGCACACCAGCTGCCAAAGATCTTTATCAGAATTGCACTGGAGAGAAGAAGGCGTCGTTTTGATTGTTTTGGTGTTGATTTCCTCCAACCCTTGGCTGTCCCTCTGCAGGTGTTGATGGACATGTTTGACCAGGAGGAGGACATCGGCCTGGTGTCCCAGTGCACCGAGGAGCCGTCGTCCTCCGGGGAGCTCACCTACGACGACCTGGTGAGGCTCGAGATCGCCGAGGAGCGCCAGTACCTGCGAGAGCTGGACCTCATCATCAAAGTGTTCCGCCACCACTTCCTGTCCAACAACAAAATCTTCACGCCTCAGGTGAGGACAGGCTCGCACAATTAATCGAAAAACAATCGAAATCGTAACATTTTAAATTTCTATTTGATCAAAAGGGGAAGGTTTTTCAGACGCCTACTTGAACAGTGTTCTCCATTGCTGTGCAGAATCCCAGGCCACAAATCTTGGATTACATTCAAACAGAGCAAACTCTAATTATTACCATCTCATTTTCACACCCAAATTGCATTTTGTTTCAAGCGCTGAAAAACAAAATCATACTGTGCCCTCATATATTGCTCTTTATATCACAATCACAACATTCAGCACGATAATTGCAAAAAGGGTTTTTTTTCTTTTTTTCTTCTGTGTTAATATCCTGCAGTCTTAGGTGAGAACAGGAGCTGCGGCCAGCTTACTGTAAAGCCAGCTTAGAAACAAAGAGTCAGGTTTCTAACTGCACTTGATTAACTTATTTACAAAGTCATTTGCAACCAAATCCAGTGTAAGAACATTTAAAGATTAGAACTAAAACTCTGTAATCAGCTAGCTGGTAATCAGCATAGAGGAACACTGAAAAAACCCCAACTGAGTTTACAGTTTCTTTAAACATCAAACAAAGGCAGGACTTCACTGTTGTGTATATTCCTCTTAGAACAAGTATGTATGTTTTCTCTCGGACTTTTCAGTAATATAAATATTATCCTGATGCTGCTTTACCACAAGAAACCGAAACTGTTCTCACAGTAAGATGCCTCCACACTGCAGACAGACACAATACCAAGGCATTCGCAAATCATGTGTTGACTAAAGAGTTAGTGATGACCAGGCAGGCAGAGAGACTAACTGTCCCGTAAACAGGTCACAGCCTCAACCCTTGCAACAGCCAATGCGTCTGCCCCTTCTCTTTGATCCCTCTGCTGAAATACGTACATTCATGTCAAAAGGATATGCAAAGAAACAAATTCCTAATTACACTGTGTATAATATGGCAATTGAAGTGCTCTAAATTTCCTAAAAAAAGAAGAAAAGTATGGCTCAAACATACTTTGCAGCCTGGTAGGGGGTAGGAGGGGAGGGAGGCTATAAATCCAAAGCACTGGAGTGGGATGGTAGCTCTACTGGTTTGCGAAGGAGTGAATGGAAAGTTACGTTTTATGGGTTGCTGTGGCTTTGCATATTTTGGGTTGGGTAATTTGTGGTATCATTTGGGTGAGGAGGATAAACCTTTGTGAGGCCCTATGGAACGCAGAACACGTAATTATGTTGAGACAGGAACAACATCTGCAGCCCTTGCCAAAATAACCTCAATTATGTCTGGTGAAACACGGTATAATCTGAAATTACTTGGGGAGATGTCAAGAAAGTGTTATGGTCAAATAATGACAGGACACAACTTCTATTCATACTTGAGCAGTCAATAATCACCCCATTCTATTTTGGGGTGTGCGTTCTCATTTATTTGACTGATGATTTCCTCAGGCTCTCAGGCAAATTGGGCCCGCCGTTACGTTTACAGTATATTCCCACCATTTTTTTTTTTTTTTTTAAGCCTTTATTTATCCGAGGAACGTTGGCTGACCGTGCATTCAGCATTCTTTCAGCGACCCCCTGCTTCACACTCACATGGTTACACACATTCACACCTGGGAGATGCCCAATGCAACCAGTTTTCAATTATCGGCCACAGCTTGGTAGTTGCTGAAGGAGGCGAGAACGATACTTACTGACTTTTCCCGCCCGGACTTTCCGAGCTGGTCTAGGGATTCAAACCAGCAACCTTCCACCACCATCCTTATTTTGATTATTTCTCACTAGGGGAAAAAGGTGGAAAACGCGGAATGGCTGCACAATATTAAGAGGAGGGAAATGACTTGTAAAAAGTTTTTGTTAAAGGTTAAAAACTCAAAAAAGTGCGTTAGAAAGCTGCAGAACAGGGTTGTGTGAATTTTGACTATTTTTCGCTAACATGTTGCCACTCCTCTCACAACGGGACAGTAAAGTATGTTTTGCAACCGCCGCTCATGTTGCCTCCTTGTGCAGGATGTGGAGGTGATCTTCAGTAACATCCTGGACATCCACGAGCTGACGGTGAAGCTGCTGGGACTGATCGAAGACGCCGTGGAGATGACGGCGGACGGCAGCCCTCATCCGCTGGTGGGCAGCTGCTTCGAAGATCTCGCAGAGGTACGAAGCTTTTCTGACCGGAAAACCTCCTTCAGACTCGCCAGTTACCAGACAAGTGAAGCAGAATTCTGTTTGTTTGACCCCTTTAAAAATCAGACTGCATTAAGTATACTGGAATTGACAGTACAGTGACAATGCTGCAGATATATTGATAACTTGCAAAGATTCACAGTACATGGTCGTTTTAGTCATGTATCAAGTAAAAATACAGCTTCACAAATACTAAGTTTTGCTGCTTTTCTCTGTTTCATATGATTATTAAAGTAATGCTTTGGGCTTTTTTGGCTGCTGGTCAGACTAAGTAAGCAATTTTAAGAAACATTTTGGCACTGGTTACTTGTGATGGGCATTTGTCATATTTTTGACATTTTCTAGATTAAATGATTAATCGAAAAAATAATTTCTAGATTAATCTAGAATGAATCATTAGTTGCAGGCCTAGTGTCGACATAACTAACAAGAGTTATTTTCTGCCCGTCTGTAGGAGCAGGCGTTTGACCCGTACGAGACGCTGTCTCAGGATATCCTCAACAAGGAGTTCCACGATCACTTCAACAACCTGATGGCACGATCGACTGTTGGCCTCTACTTCCAGGTAGGACCATTATCCGCCTCAGAGACGGTGGACTGCAGCTTGTTGTTTGACACAGAGTTCCTACAATGCTCTGGAAAGGCTAAAAAAAAGTATGGATAATTTCCAGGTGTTGGAAAGTTTGGAATTTACACAAAAAAGTCTGGAAAGCGATAATGTAAAAATATAATTGCTCTGTTCAGATGCATATGTGAATACACATTATAAATGGGTGTGTAGACACAGTGCTATTTCACATGTTATTTGTGTTTTCAAATAATCTTCAGCAATAGAGTGATATGATCTAGTTTATGCTCATGTTGTCCAGCCATTATTTCCGCACGGTCTATTACACAAAACCAAAAACAAGACCAAAAACTTAAATTCAAGAAATGAACAGCTGAAAAATGAGAAAATGTGTAGGAATCCCAGCATTACCAATGCGCAGGATCTGATGAAACTATCCCTTGTGCCATTAAAATAAGGTGAGCAACGATATAGAAACCTAGTTTGGATGTTAGAGATAGAGGCGTGAGTGACAGTGGTTAAAATCTTTTCTTATCTGATTAAACTTGTTTATCTTGAGCGTCGCGGTCGCCTGCCAAAGCGTCACTCGCAACGTTTCGTTTGAATCTGATCCACAGCCGTTCTTACGTGTCGTCCCACAATCTCTCTCTGCAATCTTTCCTGTCATTCCCCAATGTAAACTGTCTTATAACACAGAAATTCAATAAAAAAAAAAAACCCCGAAAAGCATAAAAAAAAACTTGTTTGTTTAATATGAAAGTACAAGTAGGTCATTTATGTGTTTACACCGAGCAAAACAATGTTTCGTTATTTGTTCCCGTTTCGCTTTGAAGTTAACCTGGGTGCCTTGTGGAATTCCTCCCAATATCTTTTGAGGGCATGTCATGACATATTCGGCGTCCTGTGTACAGTTTATTCACTGGTGCCGCATTGTTTTATTTGGACATTCCTCACAAGAATAGCATTGAATTATGCTCAGTGGGGTGCAGTTTGGCAGCCTTTGAAGATGAAATATTTGCTGGTGTTTTCTCAGGCCAAAGACCACTGAGTCTGGCCGTTCACATGAAGCAATATCAGAGCGCCAAACTCATAACAGTATGTACAGTATGAGTTGATCTTTTTTTTTTCTCTCTCTTTTCAGGCCTTAGTTTTGTCACAATAGACCTACTGTATATCTTATTTTATTGCGATAGTATTATGATAAAGTCAGAAACAGTGCTGCTCAGTCCAGTGTTTTCTCAGTGTGTGTGTTTGTGTGTGTGTGTGTGTGTGTGTGTGTGTGTGTGCGCACTTCTGCCTCAGGTTGGGGCCTTGCTGTGTTTACCCTCGCACCACAAGTCTAACCCCAGTTAGATCAACAACACTGGCACCCAGCACTGTCCCCTGATTACCCACACCCAATGTTTATTTTCATACACTGATTTGTATGGGAGTCGAACAGGGGGAAAGGCACAGGAGTTAAAATTAAAGCTTTATTTGCACTATTGTATTGATAGCACTATTGTATTCATTCAAAAGCCCCTTCGCATTGTTGTTTCTCTGTTTTACGTCATAAAATAGGCAAGGTTGTCGTCACTGGCACAATATGCCTGTATTTTATCAGCAAATTGTTTTCATATAAACCAAACATAGGATGGATAGACTGTCTGTGACTGATTGCTAGATAAGCGAAGACATTTAGCAGGCCACAGAATCTGTTATTTATTTAATTGTATGTGGTGTTCTCTGAAAATCTGAATTCTTTAAGGTATTTATTTTTTGCCTCTTAACTGTATTAACCACCATATTCTAACATAAAAGCATGTTTTGTGGTATGTGTTTTAAAGTAATTATTTTAGGAGTCCACAGGTTCCACTTGGGCCTGGTCAAAAAGTAATATTTATTGTGTTGCTTTACAAATCCATGTTTCATCCATTGTACTACAGACTGTGTATCAGTGAGATACCCAGCATACTGTGTGTGTGTGTGTGTGTGTGTGTGTGTGTGTGTGTTAGCTGATCCTCAGCAGTCCCAGGGGCACATGCTGTAATGGTGTCTCCACCAGCCTCCACCAACCCCCCTTTCCCTTTTATCAAACTGCTCCTACCCCATTTATGCACCAGGCGATAATCTTATTTTAGAATCTCCCACTTTGTGTTTCGTCTATCTCCAAACCCTACTGGGTGTGTGTGTCTCCCCACATCTCTCCTTCTTCCCCCCCCCGTTCTTCTAACATAACATAAGCCGTTATGTGACCACTTTTATCCAAAGCACCTTGCATGAATGTGTACATGCTTAGTGGCGGGAATCGGGAATCAAATCCCTAACACTGGCATTGTTAGTGCCGTGATCGGTCTCTTCAGCGTTTGTGTCGTTTCATCCGCTTCGTCTTTCTCGCTCCATCCCTCTTGACTTTCTCCATCCCTCTCTCTCTCTCTCCCCGTCCGTCCGTCCCTCCATCCCTCCCTCCCTCCCTCCCTGCTCTCTGTCAGATAGATGTGTCTGTCGAGCACTCAGCCACTGCACTCTGCAGCGTCTGGTATTGTGGGTAAATTACATCGCCTTTTAAAAATAGAACAGGCAGCCACACTGCGGGCCATTTTTCTCCTGGGGAGACGGAGGGGGGGGCTGTGGCCCGAGGCACATTTCATGTTGAAAATAAGCTGTAAATTAAGACGGCAAAAGAGCAAGAATTAGGTTCAGTCTGCCCTGTACCTCTGAAATGGGTACATGTTGTTCTCATAGCCGTGCTGTACGATATTCCCACTGTGTTTGTGTGCTTCTATGTAGGTTACTACTACTACTACTATGCTGCATGGCCCTTTTTAGTGAGTGATGATGAAAGGCACAGGACTTACTTCGAACCCAAAATGCAATTAAAACACGTCTTTTCAATTGTCATGATGGCAAAAACTAGGAAAAAACTACCAGGCCCTTTTTTTTTTAATCAAAACTTCAAATTCATACCTGGCTTGCCATCTTAGACGCACTCTAAAAATAATTCTTCATGTTGAGTTTATACAATTTTAAAATGTGAAGTGTACATATTTTGAAGCAGAGAGAATTTAGAGAAAGTTTCAAAATATGAAGTTTTTATTTTTTATTGTCGGAAACCCCCGGGTTTACATCTCAACTAACCCTAACCCTAACCCTAACCCTAACCCACTTAAACAAATAAAAATGAGCAAACACATGTGTACCAAATGTAAATGTAGCGGATGCTGACATATATGAACATAATCTTAACTTGGGTCATTGTTCCCAGGATGTCCATCTGTCCATCAGTATGCAGCAGGCAGCTAAAACTCTCTCTCTCTGTCTCTTTGTACATCTCTTTATTTTACATGTACACAAGCGCTCTCTCTCTCTCTCTCTTTCCCCTCCCCTCCCCTCCCCTCCCCTCGTCTCCCCTCGCCTCCCTGCACAGACAGTGTGGGCGCTCCTGTGGAGTCTGAGTACTAGAGTATTGATTCTGAGTCGTCTATCAGGGGAACGGGAGATTTAAATGGATACTATGACAACCCCCTCTCCGGTTACCCTGCAGCCCGACTCGGTCAACCGCTCCTCCCTCCCTCCCTCGTTACCCTCCAACCTCTTGTCTGCTCTGATTGGGTCCATTTATAGGCACTAATGTCTTGAATGCTGAAACATTTGTTTCACCTTACCCTCTACCTTAAACATTTGCTACTCCTCAATTTGTTGTTTTGCTGTCTTTTTTTAGTGCGGAATATCTTTATTGTGAATTCTGAATTATTAGACTTGGCAATATAGATTAATTTACGTCAAGCACACTAATGAACTTGGCTCTCATTCATAAAAGATTTGATTTCATCCTAAATTCTGTTTTGAACTTATTTTAAATAATATGATAAAAGAGAAACATAAGAAAATTATATCTAGAGTGTTCAAACCTTGGATAATGATAGAAAATGGTTTTATCTTTTGGGATAACATAGAAAATCAATGGTTTTGACATAAAGTATTTTTCATAAATCACAGCTTTGGCTTGGATTTGTGAAGCATGAAATTTGTGAGTGAGAACCTAAATGAGTTTCAGTTCTCTTCAGTCACATGGCTGGTTGATATCCTTTCATAATCCCTTCACACGGGTCCGTCTCTAATAGTTCATGTGTGTGTTTGTGTCTCCAGTCGGTTGCAGAAGGCTTCAAAGAAGCGGTCCAGTATGTCCTTCCCCAGCTCATGATGGTTCCAGTGTACCACTGTTTGCACTACTTTGAGCTGCTGCAGGTATGTCGCAACAAGGGGACGGTTCTAACAGGACGACATATTAAGAACATTAGTCAGGGGTCAGATTGTTTCAGTTTCAGTTTTTGTGGACAAATGACAGCCTTTCATTTCTAATGGGAAATTACTTTGTTCCTTCTTTTTTGCTCCTTTTTTATTTTGACAATCACAAACCTGATTAATGTGTATATAATATCACTCTATAATACTACATCCACATTTGATTTATATGTATTAGAGCATTTACATGTTTATCTTGCACATATTGGATCGACATATTTGCTATGCAACTGATCTGATTGTTAGATTTAAAATGTTGGTTAGAGAAGCTGTTGCCATGGTGACGTCGCTCTAGGACCAAACCCTGTGGCCTACTTCCTGTTCTGTCCCAGGGTTAGTTAGCCATCAGCCTTTTCCAGCCCTGGCTGTCATATCATATGTCTCTGAATATCCGCATTCATATTCTGGTTAGGCTGAATCATTTTTTAATAGCCTGGTTTACGCTGCTACACTAAAAGGCCAGGGCTTATTAATTATTGATTTAATTTTGAATTCCTCCAAATTTACAATGGCTGATTGCCTATGTATCTCTTTGCCACATGAGATTATTTGCCAACTGTGCTATAGTTTGAAACAAACTACATAATACTGTAGTTTATTATATAGTCTGTCTCATGAAAAGCCCTCGTAGGCCCTTCTGTCAAAATGTAACTGGTGATCCCCAACGCTGCCCTGCCATTTATCATAGTGGGTTAGGGTTTTGTGTTCTGAAGTATTAGTGACATATCTGGTGTGTTTTCTGGTAATTTTGCAGCAACTCCAGGAGCGCAGTGAAGACCAGGATGACAGAGAATGTCTGAAACAGGCCATCACAGCACTGCTTAACCTTCAATGTAGCGTGGAGCGTATCTACACCAAACACCAGCCTCGCCGTAAACCCGGGTAAGCCTCATCTACAGGCATTTATGTTTAGTTTACATTTAAAAAACAGTCTGTCTATTATAGACCCACTGGGAGAAATTGGTTTCTATTTGAAGCACCACAAAATACAATTCACAATAAAACAATTCTACCAAAAACCTGACAGTACATAAGATAAGCAACTGCACCGCATGGACTAGGGCTGGGCGATATGGACCAAAAATCATATCTCGGTATTTTTAGGCTGAATGACGATACACGATGTATATCTCTGTATTTCTACGAACTGGGCTAAATGTTCAGTTGTAAGTAGGGCTGGGCGATATGGACAAAATCAAATATCACAATATTTTTGACCAAATACCTTGATATCGCTATTGTGACAATATTGTAGGGATGACTATTGGTGCTTTCGCAAAATATTTACACAATGAGATTTTTGATAAATAATCATCAGTAATGTGGAGATAAAGACTAAGTGGGTAAAGGCAAATAATAGAACAGCTAGAACAGTCTGGTAAGTTCAGAAAATTACATCACTTTACTGTAATGCAGCCTTTAAAACCAGGAAAAAACAACACTTATGCCATATCACGATATTACGATATCCAAAATCTAAGACGATATTTAGTCTCATATCACGATATCGATATAATATCGATACATTGCCCAGCCCTAGCATGGACCCATGTGTTTTTTTAAGTAGTGATATATCTGTGGCTTAATTGTTGCATTATGCGTTGAACTCAATCTTCTGACCCCAAAACTCCCTCCTCCCCCCAGCGAGCCCATGTACCGCCTGTACAGCAGACAGGTCCGTAGCAAACAGCTAGCCATCAAACGCATGAACGAGATCCAGAAAAGCATCGACGGCTGGGAGGGGAAAGACATCGGCCAGTGCTGCAGCGAGTTCATCCTGGAGGGGCCGCTTCTGCGAGCGGGCGCCAAGCACGAGCGACACAACTTCCTGTTTGACGGCCTCATGATCAGCTGCAAGGCCAATCAGAGCTCACGGCTGCCGGGCTCGGGCAGCGGGGCGGAGTACCGCCTGAAGGAGAAGTTCGTCCTGAGGAAGATCCGCATCGTGGACCGCGAGGACTCGTCGGAGCTGCGGCACGCCTTCGAGCTGGTCGGCAAGGACGAGAACTGCGCCGTTTTCTGCGCGCGGTCGGCGGAGGAGAAGGCGGCGTGGATGGCGGCGCTGGTGACCCTGCAGTACCGCTCCACTCTGGACCGCATGTTGGACACGGTGCTGCAGCACGAGGAGCAGGCTCAGCCGCTCAGACTGCCCTCCCCGGAGGTTTACCGCTTCGCTGTGCAGGACTCTGAGGAGAATATAGTGTTCGAGGACAGAGTGCAGAGCAAAACCGGCATCCCCATCATTAAAGCCGGCACAGTGGTCAAGCTCATAGAGAGGCTCACCTACCATATGTACGCCGGTAAGTTGCTGCAGCAGGTCTGCTTGTGGAAAGAAAGATATTTGACATATTTCAGTTTCATAGGGCAAACTGAAGTGTTTCATTTGACTATGATTGTGTGTGTGTCGAAAGCACTTGTTTCCTTCATTCTCTGCATTATTAATTTACTCCTGTGTCCTTCTGCCCCTCTAGATCCTAACTTTGTGCGCACGTTTCTTACCACATACCGATCCTTCTGCAAGCCGCAGGAGCTTCTCAGCCTGCTGATAGACAGGTACTGTATTGTCAGAGGAGCCGTCCACTCACCACAGTTGTCATTGCTGTAGTTGTTTAAAGCAGTAATTCTCAACCTTTTTCATATCAAGGACCCCTAATTTAGTCCACATTAGAGCCTCTCAGACCCAAATCTGAGCATATTTTTATTGTTAGATATGATTTTGTCCAGAATCCCATGACTATCTGTATTGTAGGTAGAGAGATAACAGTGAAACTATGATCAAAACAGTCATTCTTCTACATTTTCTAACTGTGTTAACTTCTTGTAAATTAAATAATGGTGAAGTTTAACAATTCATCAATTTGCTGGGGACCACCTGGAACCCCCTCAAGGACCCCTGGTGGTCCCCGGTCCCCACGTTGAGAACCACTGGTTTAAAGGATAGTTCTGGTTATTTTCGACCATGGCCTTATTTTCATAGTTTTTACCGTTGTGACGATTGATTGTGTTCAAAATTTCATCACTTGCTTCACCGGAGAACTTTACCTACAGTTTGCGGGTAGCGCTTCTCTCCAGTATGCACCAGGAGGGTGAAAGCAATCTCTAATAGTCAAACCCAAAAATCAACTAATGGCAAAAACTAGGGAAAAACTACCAAAGCTATAAGGACAATTTTCTTCAACTGTCTGGATTCATGGGGACATTTTTAACGATGTAATCAGGGACAGAAAAAAGCTTGGGGGCGGGGGGAAAGGCAGGAAAATGGAAATCATAATTAGAAATTAAGTGGTGTTATGCTCAAATCCCTGAAAGATCTCATATCTGATCATTCATTTCCCCAGGATTGAGATCCCTGAGCCCGAGCCGACTGAGGCCGACCGACAGGCTCTCTGGAACGGCGATCAGCCAATGGCAGCCGAGCTCCAGAGGTTCCGGAAGGAATACGTTCAGCCGGTCCAACTCAGGTAAGACAACCGGCCAATCAAAGCCGATTCTGTCTCAGGTGATTCTTCCTGTACTGACTTACAAAGCCAAAGAGCTGTAACTGCATATATAGTAAAACTGAGGAAAATAAGCATTGTTGGTACAGCAGTGGCTAGTACATCATTTATTAGCATTCATGGGTATAATTTATGTAGGTATGCAATGTAAACCTTAGGCATAATAAACAATTTGTATAGCACTTTCAGAGTTTAAACAGTCATTGCCTATCAGTGCTTTAATAGTCACAGAAAATAAAGCATCATAGTCATAAAATACTTACAACAAGAAGTCACCACATGATAAAAAGATAAGAGTACAGGGTAAAAACTACTTAATTTAAAAATAACAGGATAAAGACATCCCATAAAAGCAAGTCTATAAAAATATGAGAATGTTATATTTGATTGGCATGAGCCGAGTCAATTAATTGCTCTGTCCTTGATGCCAAACCAGAATGTGAGGTGGTCAATTAAAATTGCATGATCTACAGTGGGAAAGGCTGGGCTACGATCTAAAAGGATTAAAATCAAACTGTCACCCGAATCTGCTGCTAAAACAAGGTCACTTTAATGAGGGCAGTCTCTGTACTATGAATTGCTCTAAAATGAGGTAGGAATTGCTGAAAAATTTTGTTCAGATTTTTCATTTTTATTCAGAAAACCTATTAGTTGGCTTGAAACAACCTTCTCTAAAACCATAGATAAACTGTAGCAGCCCAGTTGTAGCATCTTTAACTGCTTCCTCATATTTTCTAATGAGGTCTTTTCAAAATGCCATAAAAGATTTCGAGTCTCTTTGCCTTCCGTTGTCGTTTGGCTCTCTTACACTCTCCTGTTAAGGCCCGAATGTTCCCATGGAGCCATGGCAGTACTTCAGTATTAGACTTCTTATCCTTATAAGGAGCAGCAGAGTCGAGAATAGTCTGTGTGGTACTATAAAAACGGAGAGCTACTCTGTTGTTGCAGTTCTGCTGCAGTTAATGACAGCTGCAATAAAAGTCTCTGAAAAACTTACTAGCAGAAACAGTTAAAATCTCAAGACAGCAGACAGGTGCATGTTGGTTTCAGATGAGGTATAACTTCATGGGAAAACTGGCAAACAAATATGTATCCTTAGCATCAGCATTATTTGGGGTAATACCAGAAACCAGCACTAAGTCAATAGTGTGTCCCTTGTGTAGGCAAATGCACAGGTTTAATAAGATTAAGATTAAATAAGGTTTGTAAAATCTTTGTGTGTCTGGGTTGGACAAGAAAACATTGGTGTTAAAGTCATCTAGGATATGAATTGTGTAATATTTGGGCATAAAATGAGACAGTAATTAAAACAGTTCTTAAATTAACTCATTACATTATTCAGCTTGGGTGGTCTCTAGATTATTAAAAGAGCCTTAGCATTTATTTAAAAACCAAGATACTCAAAGGAGGGATGGAGAGAGTGAAAATACCACTTTACGGATGGCCTTTACCCTTTCAAAACACAAAGCTGTTTGCCTTTGTTAGGGCACTGTACTTTAGTGCTGTACTTGTTTATCCAATCTTTACAGATCCTAACTTACCTGGGTAGGATATTAACACTAGGCACCAGTCAAATGCTGGTAAATTAAGACTGTGGCTGATAAGTGTCTATACTCTACCAGCCACTTTGGCAGGTTGTCTACTATTTCAGATGTCCTCCTTTTATATAGAATTCATATTTGGCGGGTCAAATAGTGAACATGGCCTGAGGATGAAAAAGTGTGTTTCCATCACATGGTGATCTAATTTTGCAGCAATGGGAAAAAAATATAGGTTCTGTTGGAAATTCCTTGCTGATACTTGCAATTAAAAGCTAATTGGACCCCACAGGATGCTGTGGAATGTGTGTGGAGTATCTGCTCCATATGTGTGTTAACACCGATCTGTCTTTCCTTCACAGGGTTCTCAACGTTTTCCGTCAGTGGGTTGAACATCATTTTTACGACTTTGAGAACGATCCAGAGCTGAGGAGTAAATTAGAGGAATACATCACCAGCAAAATTCAACTGCGAGGTCAGTCCTAGACACCGCAAGATATTTTATTCGCTCTGTAATGTCGGTACTGAGAGTTTTTACTCACATGGGTGCATCTTGTGTGGCAAGTTGGTGGGGTGGTAGGGTTTGCTTGGTCGTCACATCGACCAATCAATCTCCATCTCCAATGGCCGATGACATCGAGCCGTCGGAGGGGCTGTCTGCTGAGCGGTCCTTTCTCATTAATGCGAGTTTCATTCTCCATGTGGTCCACAGTTTTCAGAAAACAACATTGTTTTCAAATAAACATATTTTGGCTATAAATGAGCTCAAAAACACAGGCTAAACAGCCGTGCTACACTTTTTATTGACTTAAAGCAAGTTTAAAGTGAGGAGAAAAGGCTTTGTTCGCTGCCTTCTGGAAACTGTGTGTGTGAACTGTGTATGTGTGCGTTTCACTTAAGACTCATGTCTTTTCCTCTGCTGACTCAGCTGATCATTGTACTCAACGCCTCCTATTCAATG
Organism: Centroberyx affinis; assembly: GCF_046629955.1. Classification (NCBI taxonomy): domain Eukaryota; kingdom Metazoa; phylum Chordata; class Actinopteri; order Beryciformes; family Berycidae; genus Centroberyx; species Centroberyx affinis. The sequence goes on from NW_027279720.1 coordinate 640,515, forward strand.
ATTTTGTTGTTTTGGCTAATGGCTACATTGCAAAAGCGAAATGTTATTTTCAAAATACTATATCGATGAAACAAACCCACAACATTGCCACATGATGAAAGTCACATAGACACTGACACAGCCCCTCGTTGATGTTCAGTGACTCTGAACTCTATTGGGTGACAACTTGATCCACTTAGTACCCAATGGGTTACTGGTTCAGTCACTGGTACTGACAGTGCATGAACCTGTTGAAGTACCACCAAACAAGAGCTCCTAATCTCCATGTATATTTGTACCAGTGACACACAGTGATACACAGTTGTTGGCAATGTGGAATTGCAGTTATATACATCCTTGGGAAGTAACACCTTGTATTTGTTTTTTAGGAAAGTCTATGAGGAAGTGGGTGGAGTCCATCAATAAGATCATCAAGAGGAAGCTGCAGACGCAGTCCAACGGCGTCAGCCACAACATCACCTTCGAGAGCCCGCCTCCTCCCATCGAGTGGCACATCAGCAGGGCGGGGCAGATGGACACCTTTGACCTCATGACCCTTCACCCCATAGAGATCGCCCGCCAGCTGACCTTGCTCGAGTCAGAGCTCTACAGGTGAGTCTCCCGCTGCAGTGCGTGTGTTGACACGGGGAGGCGTAGGATACAGGCGTAGGGGGTTAGAGAAGCAGGTTGCAGGTTTGTGACGGGAAGGTTGGCAGTTCAAATCCTGGACCAGCTGGGGAAACCTGGGCAGGGAATCTGAGCGAGAAACGGGCTCTCCACCCTCACCAACTACTGTCAAGGTGTTCCTGAGCAAAACACTTCTCACCCAAATGCTCCAGTGTAGCTCGGTGGCCAACAGTAGAAAACTGCAAAACTGTCGTACTTGGCAGCTCCCAGGTGCGTGTGTGTGTGTGTGTGTGTGTGTGTGTGTGTGCGTGTGCGTGTGTGTGTGCGTGTGTGTGTGTGTGTGTGTGTGTGTGCGTGTGTGTGAAGCAGGGCATTGCTGGAAAAAAGAGCGTGCTCAACAAACCTTCTCTAAATGAATAAAAGTTTAAGTTAATTTACCCATGGCATGCATGTGTCATTTTTGTTTTTGTAAAGAGAAATATTTGTTTTATCAAAAGTTGTGTAGACTTGTGGGTTAGATACCTTGAATCAGCAACGCTTAGAGTGTTTGGCAGCCTCCCTAACCCAAATTCAAACAGAGGCTAGAGGTGCTTAACACAAAAAAAACAAACAAATGCCCAGCTAACCTACGTGCCAACCTGCCGCCTTGTTAGGCATGGTTTACTTTGCCAAACATGTCTGAGTGCTGGCTGAGGTAAGCTGTCCTGTAGATGTGCAGTATATAAGCTTATAGTAAATATATGCTTGATGTAAATAATCATATTAAGGCACTAGTTTGATTAATGTGTTTTCCATAGTTCGAAGTCACCCATTTTCCCTCAATAACCCAGGTTTACATGAATTTATTTGATTGTCAGGCTAGTTTAGTTAGGAGGATGTGATTCTTTGAGATCCAGTCTGCAATGTCGATGCACTTCCACAACAGCCTGATACACAGGTGGTCTCGTTGTCAGTGTTAGCTAAAAGTGTGAGACACCAGCTGAAAGTGTGAGACACCACAATGTCCTCATGCAGCATGTGTCCCATAACGCAGGAGTGCTGCTATGTTGTCGTTTGTGTAAATAAACAAACAGCCTCCTGTCTGACGTTTTTGACACATTTTAAGAAACTGAATGAAAGCAGATTGTGTTGTTTACATGGCCAAATAAATCCAAAGATTGAGCAAAAAATCTAGATGTATTAACCAGATTATGCTTTCACAGTACATAATCTAATTAAGGTAATCAGAGTTGGAGTAACATTTACGTGACACTCAGAGTATCGCCTTAATCAGGATAAAATCAGATAACTGGTTTGCATGTTTTCCCTGTCTGACCAAACTCCCTCGTCCACAGAGCCGTCAGGCCGTCTGAGCTGGTCGGCAGCGTCTGGACCAAAGAGGACAAGGAGAAGAACTCGCCCAACTTGCTCCGCATGATCCGCCACACCACTAACCTCACACTGTGGTTCGAGAAGTGAGTGAGAATCCAAGCACTTTGATGACAAATGTGTACAGTCAAGTAGGGCTGGGCAATATATCGATATTATATCGATATCGTGATATGAGACTAGATATCGTCTTAGATTTTGGATATCGTAATATCGTGATATGGCATAAGTGTTGTGTTTTCCTGGTTTTAAAGGCTGCATTACAGTAGAGTGATGTAATTTTCTGAACTTACCAGACTGTTCTAGCTGTTCTATTATTTGCCTTTACCCACTTAGTCTTTATCTCCATATTACTGATGATTATTTATCAAAAATCTCATTAGTCTCTCAATAGTCATTCCTACAATATTGTCGCAATATTGATATCTATATCGAGGTATTTGGTAAAAAATATCGTGATATTTGATTTTGTCCATATCGCCCAGCCCTACAATCAAGTCCCAATGATTCTGTTTTATGTAACCTCAGTTTCCCCAGGTTAATCTTTCGCGATCACATATTTTCAAGAAAGGCCTGCAGCAGTGAATATTGAAGTTATCCTCCTGGGGAAGAAAGTACTTAAATGTGTGTTTGTGTGTTTCAGATGTATTGTAGAGGCAGAGAACCTGGATGAGAGGGTGGCGGTGTTTACGCGGGTCATCGAGATCCTGCAGGTTTTCCAGGAGCTCAACAACTTCAACGGAGTCCTGGAGGTGGTCAGTGCCATCAACTCTGTCCCGGTCTACAGGCTCGACCACACCTTTGAGGTAAGCACAGCTATGCCAGTAAAACAAAAACTATGAAATCCAATAAGATGACAAGAAATGGGCAGTCATGAATTAAAAACAGTCTTTCACAAGAATCAGGCAAATTCAAGAAAAAGGCAAATACATTGAGAATAGAATAAAATGGGCAGAAACAAATTACACAAATGCCTGTCTATAAAAATGTTTTTCAAGAAGCAACAGAAAAAGATGACACTGATTTTGCCTGGTACCATGCTTGAGTATCTCCGGCAGAAAAACCCTCACGCAACAATGAATGTTTTAGAAACCTCTCAGTGTTTGATGCTATGATGTGTATTTTGGATCTGTCAAGCGTTCAGTCTGAAGCTAAACTGGTTGTCGGAGCCTAACTTATGGGAGATTTTCCTTGTTCTGCACCCACAGGCGGTCCCGGAAAGGAAAAAGAAAATCCTGGAAGAAGCCGTGGAACTCAGCCAGGACCATTTTAAGAAATACCTGGCTAAACTCAAGTCAATAAACCCACCCTGTGTGCCTTTCTTTGGTAAGACTTCTGCAAAGTTACTATAGACATAACTACAGGTGAAGGCTGTATAGGGCTGGGTAGAAAAACCAAAAAAAAACTGTCTATTTCTAGATGTTTCTATCCATTTTAAGGCATCATTATTTATTGAAAACCTTGAAAAGTTGGATTCTTACAATGGGATCTCAGATTTTCTATGAATTTATGGGAATTTTTATGGAAGAAATCAGTGATCTAATTCTGTGTAGAAAAGCAAACAACATGATAAATGATGCCCAGAAAGTAATTTTCAAACAAAGAGAGCTATTGAACAACTTTGAGTATGTGCTGGGCAACTTTCCAACTTGTGTCCTTCCCTTGACCACCATCAAACGCCTCCTCATCCTCAGGTATCTATTTGACCAACATCCTGAAGACGGAGGAAGGCAACCCGGACTTCCTCAAACGCCACGGCAAGGAGCTGATCAACTTCAGCAAGCGTAGGAAAGTGGCTGAAATCACAGGAGAGATCCAGCAGTACCAGAACCAGCCCTACTGCCTGAAGGTGGAGCACGACATCAAGGTGAGACCTTCAATCATAATAACAATAGTACTAAAAGTAATGTACTGAATGACATTTTAAGTTTTGTTATTTAGTTCCTGCTGTGGAGTTTCATTTGTGTCTTTGTCATCTTGACTTGTTTTTTGTTTTTCCCTCACCTGCACGATTTATAATTTATTCTCTCTGTTGCATTTCAACATGTTTTCTGTGCACTAATAGATTAAAACCTAAACTCCAAATTGTTCCCTTGTGTTTTTCTTCCTCACTCAGAGGTTCTTTGAGAACCTGAACCCGATGGGAAACATGAGTGAGAAGGAGTTTTCTGACTACCTGTTCAACAAGTCTCAGGAGATTGAGCCACGGAACTGCAGGCAGCCTCCCCGATTCGTAAGTGATTCGATTGCAGTGTTTCCTCTGTAGTGTGGTTCTTGTTGCGGTTGTGACTTGGTGACATTGTAGTTTGTGGTTCTTCGTTGGGGCCTGTTCTAGTCCCAGATATGGTTATAGTGCAGATTGGAGTGATAAAATCGTTATTCCTAGGATCCTCAATCATAACAGGACTACATTTATTTGTGTTTCTGTGGTAAATTTGGCTGAATGACACTACTTTTTTATTTTTCAATATTCTCAAGCAGTGGTGGTAATTTTCTTTTTTTGGCCGCTGCACCACAGCTGAATGAATATAGAGGAAACACTTGTTTAGAGACTGAAAGTACGCAGGGCTGCTACTGGAATATAGACTCAGTCCAGTATCCTTGTGCTGTACTTACAAAACAATCAGGGTGGGAAATTAACACTAGACGCCAGACAAACAAATACAATTTATTTTTGTATTTTTTATTTCATTATATGCTATTGGGTGGGTTTAATGTATGCTGAATTGAGGAATCGATCTACAAGCTTCACTAGGCAGCTTTGCATGTCGGCAGTGTTTAAACTTCAATACTCAGAAATCCTGTAACGTGATGTCAGTAAACTGCGCACAGCACATGTTTACTGATTTATACCAAAGGATGCCAAAGGGATGAGAGAGGCAAAAGATCTAATGCTGGTGAGTCCGGCTTTCTCTGGACTCTCTGGAAAAAGTGTACAAACCCAAAACCAGAATTTAATTTGTGCAAATATACGGCATCTCTATTAGGGAGAATGGGATGCTCTTCTCTATTGCAGCCCCACTTTAGATAAAGATCTTGCCTAGTGATTTGATTTAACAAGTCTTAAGTCATGTTTTATGAGCTATTAACGTTTGGCTTTGAAGAAAGGAGACATTAAACTGCCAGATTTCGGTGTGCGGTTTGACATGACGTCCTCTCATGCACAGAGAGAGAGAGAGAGAGAGAGAGAGAGAGAGAGAGAATGGGTCGTATTGGAGGTAAAGCAACCAACGTCTGAATCTGTGCGTCTCTCTTCCTCTTCCTCTCCCCCTGCAGCCCAGGAAGACCCTGTACACTCTCAAATCCCCAGGGATCCGGCCTGTGCGCACGTCTACCTCTGGCACCCTGAAGGGCCACCCCGTCCCCCTGGAGAGGGAGCCCCCCCATAAGATAACCTTCCGGAGCATCGCCGAGACCGAGCCCGAGACGCCGGCGTCGGCCTCGGTGCCCACCTCTCCGAACACCCCCACCCCTCCCCAGTCGGCGTCCTCCGACCTCAGCTCGGTCTTCATGGACCACGACCTCAGCAGCTCCTACGGCGGTGAGTTCAACAGACAAACGGGTTCCTGCAGTGTTACCACTAGGGCTGCAACTAACGATTACTTTCATTATCAATCAATACATCGGTTAACTGATTAATCATTTAACCCCCTAAATATTCATTTTATAATGAAATGAAATGGAGAAAAGCAGCAAATCTTAGCATTTGTCAAGCTTTAACCAGCAAATGTTTGCTATTTTTACTTGATAAATGACTAAAAAATGATTAATCGATTTTCAAAATTATAATTTACAAATTTTCTGTTGATTGACTAATTGATCAATCATTTCAGCACCAGTTATAGTGGAAACCAGATAGTTTACCCCTTTAGAAAAATATTAACAAATCAATTAGGAATAAAAAAAATTTAGTCATAGAAGCACTTTGACTTAGTTATGGAAAGTTATGGAATTTTACATCAAGGCTACAGTGGGAACCCTGTTCTTAATTCATGTCTGGAAAATCTGGAAACTTTATTATTATTATTGACTTGATTATTTCCAGGTCTTTAAAAAGGGAATTGTACAAATACTCTTTTTAAAGTGCTGACAAAAATGTTGTTCAGTCAGTTGTTCGATGCAAATACAACAACTACCCATTCTGTGTAGTTGTTTGTCCCACTGTCATGTCACTCTGTGTTATATTTGTCATTGTAAAGAATAATTTTTAGCTATGGAGTGATGAAGGCCTAGTGTCTTATTCCCAAGCCTCTATCAGCATGCATGTTGTTGAACACTGACTTGACTAAAACCTTGATCCAGTCAACTTTGGGAAAAAGTATGGAAGTTTGAAATGGAAAATATGTAGAAACACTGCTCTGCACTAATGCAAAAGGATGCACATACCTTTTTGTGAAGTTAGATCTTGATCTTCTGTCTCTTTGAATCTTACAGGTAGTAACTCCATATTTGCTCCAGTTCTTCTCCCGCCTTCAAGTGAGTGTGAAGTTCTTTTTTTAATTTTTATTTTTTTAGTTCATCAATTGTTTATTTAATAGTTCACCTATACCAGTGGTTCTCAACGTGGGGTCCGGGGACCACCAGGGGTCCTTGAGTGGGTTCCAGGGGGTCCCCAGCAAATTGATGAATTGTTAAACATGTTAAAATTGTTAAAACTAAAGTTAGGGGATGTAGAAGAATGACTATTTTGATCATAGTTTCACTGTTATCTCTCTACAATAGAGATACTTATGGGATTCTAGACAAATTCATATCTAACAATAAAAATATTGTCAGATTTGGGTCCAAGAGACAAAATCTCATCAAATGGGGGTCTGTGGCTCTAATGTGGACTAAATTAGGGGTCCTTGATATGAAAACGGTTGAGAATCACTGACCTATACAATAGAGACGTAGGTGTGATGAAGATAATGAAATACGAAGAGAACCTTTTTCCTGACTGCCCTCGGCAATACTGTCTGCATAAGATCTTCGTGCTGATTTTTTTTTTTTTTCCCCCATGTCGTCTGCAGAGTTCCAGTCTGTGTCTTGCGGCAGCCTCCACCAGCTTGGAGAGGAGCTGCTGAAGCCTCCTCCGCTGCCCCCAAGAAGGAAAGACGCAATGTCTGAGGCCAAGGTAAGGGCACGTCATCATTTCCCACCAGTACACACATAATTGCTGAACATGAGCTCAGCTTCATAGGTTTTTGCCTGTTTATGATTTATGAGTACAGATTCAGGATTGTTGAGAAACTACATTTCTTGGAAGGCATGTTTGTGAGCTTGTGAGCCAAGAGTTCTGGTAAATTTGGCGGTGACAGCTTTTTACCGAATTGGTGAATAATGTAGTTCTTTGGTAATAATACAATACACTTTATAATAGGAGTTTTCAAATGCAAACTAGTGCTTCAGAATAAGCAAAGTAAATTATGTAGTTGCCCCCCACAAATTAATCCACAGACAAAGATCATACTCTATACCAGTGATTCTCAACCTTTTTCATATCAAGGACCCCTGATTTAGTCCACATCAGAGGACCCCCATTTGATAAGATTTCGTCTCTCGGACCCAAAGCTGAGAATATTTTTATTGTTAGATATGATTTTGTCCAGAATCCCATATCTGTAGTGTAGGTAGAGAGATAACAGTGGAACTATGATCAGAACAGTCATTCTTCTACATTCTCTAATTGTGTTAACTTCTTGTAAATTAAATAATGCTTAAGTTTAACAATTCATCAATTTGCTTGGGACCACCTGGAACCCCCTCAAGCACCCCTGGTGGTCCCCGGACCCCACATTGAGAACCACTGCTCTATACTATACAAGCATTGAGTATCATAATTTTGAATGATTAGCCCAAACAATGACTGCATCATGCATGGGGTACGACATGTTTACTGTTACCTTGTATAGTATACAATATAGCACAGTAATTTTTTGTTTAACACACGATTGAAACTGATCTGTGTGTGTGTGTGTGTGTGTGTGTGTGTGTGTGTGTGTGTTTCTTGTGTGTGTGTCAGCTGAGCTCCAGGTCCGACAGCCCCCCTGCCATCCCCCCCAGACTCCCCCCTCCTCTGCCCAGGATCCAGCCCAGGGCGCCGGTCTACAACGGCCCCATCGACGGCCCCCTGCCCAGCCCCCCTCCCCCGCCGCCCCGGGACCCTCTGCCCGACACGCCGCCCCCGGTGCCCCAGCGGCCCCCGGAGATCTTCATCAACTACCCCCTCAACCTGCAGCCGTCCCCCGTGGGCCGATTCCACTGGGACTTCGGCAGCTCCCCCAGCTCCCCCAACACGCCCCCCAGCACCCCGTCGCCTCGCGTCCCGAGGCGGAGCTGCCCTCTCAGCGCCAGCCAGAACAGCCTGTGCCCTCTGCCCGTGCCCGTGCCCATGCCCATGCCCGTGTCCATCACGGCGCCGCCTGTCCCGCCCCGCCACAACTCCAGCCCGCAACTCCCCAAACTCCCACCAAAGACATACAAAAGGGAGCTGTTGCAACCGCCGTTACAAGGCCTCTCGTTGGTGGAGAACGCCGACAGCAGCCAGTGAGTCGGCATCTTTCTTGCTTTTGTTTTGTTTTGTTTTTTTAAAATCACGAACACCTAGGTGATCTTGAAATGCAAACTTCAAACCATGTCCTGCAAACTATGAGCTCGCGGAGCAAACACGGTGGACTTCATCATGATCAAAGCTACTGATCAGAAAGAAATAACACCGCTCTCTCTCCCCCCCCTCCCCCAGCACTCCAGCTCCTCCCACTCATCCTCTGCATTGACCAATCACACCCCGCCATGCCTCTCAGGGGATCAGTAGCTCCGCCTTCATTATAAACCCTCTGTGCCAATGAGAAACCCACACCGGTGTGCCAGCTAATAAACAAGGAGCGCCAAGACACTGTTGCTGCGTGTGTGAGTGTCTGTCTGTCTGTCTGTCTCTGTGGGTGTGTGTGTGTGTGTGTGTGTGTGTGTGTATAAATGAGTCACTGTGTTACGTTTCTCTTGTTGAGAGCGCACACTGTACGGAGCAGGACCGTATGCTCCCGGTTAATAGTTCTCAACCCCCCACACCTTATGTACAGGACACTGCTTTACCCCTCTTGCACCCCGCCCTCCCGGGGCAGGGTGAGTCTGGGAGTGTTGGACTTTGTAGCCTCAACCGTCATGCTACGTTTCTATGGGCATTGACATCATCGTTCACCCTGGAGTCCTGCTGCAGCTCACAGACTTGACTCACACTGTTTAAGGCCTCTCTTCTCCTCAACGATCAACTTTAGAAATCGCTCTTTCACAGTGGGTTCTTGTGTGAGAAGCAGGCATGACTAGACATTTCTATTGAGTACTTACTTGTTTTTCCTACTAACTGAAAAGAAAAAATGTGGCCAAAGTCTTATTTTATGCAGGGGGATAAGGGATTCGCTTTTTTTAAACAGACGTGACATTAAAAAAAAAAAAACGACAAAAACAAAAAAAAACAAAAGGAGGCAAAGGAATTTCATTGGCCGGTGCGACACTGAATTCCCCTCCCCCTTTTATCTCAACTGTGCACTGTGACTGTATAGAAGTGAGTTGAACTGTCTGGCTGTTTGTCTGCAGACAGGCCGCTCCATAGCCACACGCTCCACTTCAAACGTTGCCTTTAAATCCAACAGCAGTGACCTCTGACCCCCAGGCTCCGGGCCTCTCGGCCGGAGGGAAAGGGAGGCGAGACGAGAGTCTACACTCCATTTGCACATCAAGCTTGGGCAAAGTCAGCAGGTTGGATGACTATTAAATCTCCCTCAGCGACACGCGACGGAGAGAATTCTGCCACGATATCAAACAGCTCCGATCCAGGAGGAAGACGGAGAGAGGAGGGAAAGAAAAGGTCCGACTGCGAAACCGCAGCGGAGTCGGGGCAGGACGTCCCGTTTCTCTTTCTCAAGCTCTTCAGAAGCCAAGATGATGTCTTAAATCATCCCCTTAAAGGCGTGCGCTGCTGTCCGACACTGTGCTCTTCTCCAACAGCCCCAGTAACCTACTCTTCTTCATTGGTATGGAAACGCAGCACTGGAAAGCACGCAAACCCCCACCAAAGCCTGGGACAAAGGGACAGCTCCCCCCAGTGGCTGCTCCAAATACCTAAAACCCATGAAAAAGAGGAACATTTTAACCCAAGTTCTTTTCTATCTATCTCTCTTCTCTCTCTCTTTCTCTCTTTCTCTGCTCGAAACACTTTTTTTTTCATTTTGGAAAGACTGAAATAATCCATGCATCATGCTCAGATGTGCCTTTTATTTTGTTTTCTATTTTACAGAATAAGCAAATGGTGTCTAAAATGCTAAAAAATAAAGTTGCCTATGTAATGTTTAGAACAAAGCTATACACTACGAAATTGTACATGTTTGTGGATACTGTGTATATATAACATGTATACACTAACTAAATAATTTGTATAAAGTGACTTTTTTTCTGTTGTATTGTACCCTCATCCGCATCTGTTCGGTCAAAAATTGCCTAACAATCCAATGCTGCTACAGTCAGATTAAAAAAACAAAAAAAACAAAAACAGGTCACTGTCACTAACTTACTTACAGACAATCCCCAGTTTAAACACTGGGACTATTAACTGAGGAAAGCCATTTTTTCTTCCCTGCCCCCTTAGCTGTTTTAAAGCAATGAAAATATACAGTTCAATATGCCAAGCACTTACTTAGACGTGTGCTTCACTTTGTACATCCTACTAATTGCCTTTTGATTGTCTCGTTTTCAAAGACTTTCAAACGCTAATACTCATTAAACAGAGGTTGGAATTGTTTTAAGGTTTGCAATTGAGTGTATATATATAAATATATTATGTTATTTGATGAGCATAGTGAAGAATTGGACATTTTCTGAGAACACACTTTGTGCACTTTAGGCTGTACTGTTGAAGAGCCGCAGTTGATATAGGTCATGTTTGTAAATGCAATGCATTATGGCAATGGTCCTATGCTACTGTTAAACTCACTTTCTACATGGATCAGGGCAGTAAAACACACTAGTCTACCACCTCACTCCCCCCCCACCCCCACCCCACCCCATCAGTCCCACGTTCACACAGACACACGAACACCTTAGGGTGTCTGGAAACCCCACAAGCTGGAGTTCACAAGCGTTCAGATCACTTGTGACGACGGATGGCTTCTGATTAAACCAGAGACGAGGGGGTTCGGAGGATTTTGTTTCTGAGAACTGAAGTGAGATCGAATTACTATCTTCGCTCATATTCTGTCCGTTTCCTTGATCAACATATTTTCCCAATAAGTCAGTATTGGTGGGGTTGTTTTGCCGAGTTTTTTTTTTTCTCTTTTTTTTTTTTTAACCCCAGCCCTACAGAATAACAGATTAGATTTCCCTCCGTGGCACTGTAACAGCTTGATCCAGCAGTCGGTTTATTTGATGGTATGTGGCCTTTTAACTGTGCTTTGTATTAATGGTCTTGATGAGATTAATAAATCACCCAGTCTTATTTTGTACTGAACTACTCATTTCTCCTGTCTTATTTATTGTTATTCAAAATCTAGGAGTTCCTCCACAGGTCTGGAAAGTATTGGAAATTAATTTGATCAACTCTAAGCTTTGAAAAGATTGGGAATTGTTAAATAATTATAATTTTCACTCCTGATACCTGTATAATAACACATTTTGTGTCGCTGTAGGCCCACTGACGTTTCCCATATTGTAATCTTCAGTTATAAATTGATATGTCATTTTGCGCAGCTGCTATCGGCATACATTACATTTTAAATCCAATGAAACTCTTCTAATCAAGTGAAGAAATCAAGATCTGGGGAAAAAGTATGGTATTTTCAAATGGAGAAGTTGTAGGATTCTTCAAAATGTGATTTCTTCTTTTATGGCTTTAGCATTAGTATAACCAGTGCATAGAGATGTTTTTGCTCAATCTAAAGGTTTCAATCCACACTGTTGCATCCCAGATTTGAGTCACAGTTGTTTTTAAGGACAAAAATCTTGGAGCCTCATTTATCAAAATGTGACTGTGACTTTATCCTAGATTTCATTGTGCAATCCTTAAATAATATAAGAAACAAACAAAAATGATGTCTGCAGTATTCATAAAGATGTGAAAGTAGGTTTAGGTTTGACAGAAAATTTATGAAAATCAGTGTTAGAGGTTTCAGTCAGGCTTTTGTTTCACTGTGGGTCATTCATGCTAAATGTAAAGGGCTTCTGATAAAAGCATCCATCAAACAGCAAACGCTATACATTCTGCTAAGTTTTTCATGAATCATCTGGGTTTGGATTTGGTCGTAAGCACAAGGTTTGTGCGTATTAGTTTTCTATGAGTGAGTCCCTTGGTCTGGGAGGACGGAGTCCATCAAACAGTGCTGCACGGTCCCTCGCTGTCCTCACTCTCGTCCCACAATCCTCCGTTCCCCATGGCTACTGCATGGCTGCCTCTCTGCTGAGCCAGGCCTGGTCTGCAGGGCAAGAGAGAAGACCGGTTCAGAGAGACATCACACTGCTCCCATAGGATGCGACAGGTAAAAAATAAGTAGTAATCTGGTTGGTCAAATTCCAACAGTGCTGTATGAGCCGCTAAAGTAAACCTAGTCCTGTGTGATTAAAAAAAATGGAATGTACAATGCTTGTACAAAACATCCTACTCAAGTAGAAATACTATTACCTTGCTGAAATTTTACCTAAGTAGAAATGAAACTACCGGTGTAAAAATCTACTGAAGTAACAGTAAAACGTTGCTCATTTAAAAAGGAACTCAAGTTACTGAGTTACTTTTTAGAAAAGAGAACGTTTTTACATTTGATCTTTTCCTCTGCAAAGGCAGAGAGGACAGAGTTCAAACTAGATTGATTTTCTGTAGATTTTAGTTGGAAAACATTGAAATTACAAAATTAAGTGCACAAACAAAATAAAGCCGAATAACTTGGCTCCATAATTTGTCAGTTTACGACTTTCCAGTTTCTGATGCTTATAGAGAGAGCCACAAAATTTGTACTTTGTAATGGATGTGATTTTAAAATGTAGTGAAGTACAATATTTCAGCAAAAATGTTCTTAAGTAAGACCCTCAAAAAAGTAAAACCTACCCATTTACAGTAACCGGAGTAGATGTAATTTGTTAACTTCCGCCCTTGATAACCAGGGAGTTTGGTAACCATCTTTCTTGCTAATTTCTCCTATTTTTATAGCTATATATGCATTCATAACCACTATATAAAACATAATATTCAAGAGGGCCTGCTTCTGTGAGTTGGAGAAACCTTGACAGTGTTAATGTGTTCAGTACAAGCACTTTGTACCTTGCTGCATCACAAGAATCAGGTGTCATTGCTTCCAACAGATGGGAACCTGCTGAAGTCTCTCACCTTAGACTTTCTCTGCTGTGGTTGAAATTCTGGAAGGTTTGCCTCGCTGGGGCTTGAATCGGTATGAAGCCTTGTCTGCTGTCCTTCTCTGGTGCTGCGTCTGCCTGGTTCATCAAATGATGTGGATACACAGAACAGATTAACAAGAAAAACTAGAAGACTGAACAGACCTATCAATAACGTATGGGATTGAGTGAATGAGCAATTTTATTGTGGAGCCATTCGCAAGTGAACGGTCAGTCAGCAAAGAAGAGTAATCTGGCTTTACTTTGTGCACTTTATTTTGCGATTAGAGCTGCAACACTTAATCGATTAGTTGTCAACTATTAAATTAATCGCCAACTATTTTAATAATCGATTAATCGGTTTGAGTAATTTTTTAAGAAAAATAAGTCTAAATTCTCTGATTCCAGCTTCTTAAATGTGAATATTTTCTGGTTTCTTTACTCCTCTATGACAGTAAACTGAATATCTTTGGGTTGTGGACAAAACAAGACATTTGAGGACGTCATCTTGGGCTTTGGGAAATTTTATAGAGCAAACAACTAATCGATTAATCGAGAAAATAATCGACAGATTAATCGACAATGAAAATAATCGTTAGTTGCAGCCCTATTTGCGATTTCCAATTTTCCAATTTTCCAATTAAAAGAATCCAGTTTGAGTCCCATCGTTTTAGAATTGCATGGAAAAGATCACGTGACAGCATTCTCTTTTCTAAAAAGTAAGTCAGTAACTTTTACTACATTTAGTGCATTTTAAATGAGCTACTTTTTACCTTTACTTCATTAGTTTTTACACCAGTAGACTTCTACTTAAGTAAAATATCAGCAGCACTTCTACTTGAGTATAGGACATTTTAGTACTCTTTCCACCATTGGTCATTATTATGCTGGTGACATGCAAGCAAACCAAAGGGTGCTGATGCTGTACTAAACCAAAAGCAGGCCCAGTATGGATACAGCATGGTATTTGTCTAATAGAAAAACTCAATATACGATTACGTGAATGTAGTAAATGGGTAAATACCTGTTTGGACGGGTCATCCCAGATGGGCCTGAAGGCACTTTTAGGATGGAGAGGAGGCGATCCTTTCCTGATGCTGACCAGCCTCTTCCCGTAGGAGCCGACGAGGCAGGGGGTCGGCCTGTCCGCGCAATGCACTGTGGGATTCCTCAGAGGCGGGTGCGGGGTTAACCTGGGGATCTGCCACCTCAGACACACAGTCCTCTCTCTGGGCGCGTCCCGCATCTGCTGCTGCTGCTGCTGCTGCTGGCCGTACGTGGGTTTTAACAGCACCGGCACCTGGCTGTCCTCCTCCTCCTCCTCCTCCTCCTCCTCCCCCTCCTCCCCGCTGTTGCTGCCCATCATCCCGGTGCGCAGGGTGCCGTCGGGACTGCAGGAGGTGACGGAGGAGTAGTCGAACGCAGAGGTGTCGTCCGCGTCCGTCTCGCCGTCGTCCAGGCTGCGGTTCAGGTGAGACGCCTCCAGCCCGTTCGTCCCTTTCCCCGTGGGCTGGCTGGAGGTTCCCTGGCCCGAGTCGCTGTTCTGCTCCCCCCATCCCGCGGCGTCCGGGGTGAGGAGGGAGCAGTACGCGTGTCCGCAGTTGTGGGCCGGCTGGTTCCGGACGGCCCGGTCTCTGCCGCAGCTCTTCCTCCTCACCGGGCTGCAGGACCAGCACTCCAGGTGCATGGTGTCGGTCCCGTTGGTGAGGCCGGTGGCCTGCTGGTCGTCTCTGAGCAGAGGGGAGAGGAGGTTATGACACAAGGATACTGCTACTGTCCCATTAAAGGTCTAATGTCAGCAGGTGGGATGGGGGGGACAGTCTCCTAAATGTTATCGGTCATTGGTTCTAGAGCTGGGCGATAATTCAATATTATCGTTTATCGTCGTTCAGTGGAATCATATCGTGATGATATGAAGATATTTTGATATCGTGACACACATTTCTGCTGTCTGAATTGATGATGACAAGCAAATTTTACTTAAAAACTCTCATAAAATGAGGTATGGTAGGAATATTATTTGAATATTTCTGTTTTGTTTGACATGACACCTAACATTACCATTCGGTTCAATGAGATGAACATTAATTTGATTATTTAACGTGATTTTGCATACATGAACCATATCTTGATATATATTGACATCGAGAAAAATCGTTATGATTATCATGATTTTGATTTCAACCATATCGCCCAGCCCTAGTTCAGGCTATGAAAATCTGATAAAGTGAACAAGTCTCACTCCCCTTCCGCAAAAAACAAACACTGAGGCATTTTGACATTCAAATAACAACAAATAAATCAGATATATTATACATTATACAGTCTGTGACTCTGTGTATACATGCCTAAATCCCCTCAGTTGGCTAAAATTGGCTTTTCAATAATGCTGGGGATGTTTTAGGGTGTAGAGACCATGTGATGTGGGCGTGTGTCATATGGGTGTGTGTGTGTGTGTGTGAGGCTAGTGGCCACAGTGCAGGGAAGTCATAGCAATAACAAAGGAGGAAAATGTTAAAAAAAAAAAACATGGGTGAACATCAGCATTGCTTTTGTTTTTACTGCAGATTGCCTGCGTTCACCATCTGCTTCTTCAAGGTAAACAGCTCATCAAGACGAGTGACGACAAGTGTTGTGGCAGGAACCAAGGAGGAACTTGACCATAATGAGGGAGGTGGAGGGAGGTGGTGGGAGGTGGGGGGGGAATAACAAACACTAGCAAAGACTAACAAAAAATGCCCCAGATACATAAAGCTTAAAAGGAACTATACGCAAGAACTAGACCCAGCCAGGATGTTGGAGAACTAAATCCCGGTCAGGTGCCATAATTTTACAAGACTATTAGTACGTTTTTAAATGTCTGTTTTTTATTAAGGAGCTCATGTAAAAGACACTTGTTTGTCCAATGCACTGAGCTTGGCAATAACATTTTCTGGATGTGGACTGTCTTGCTGTCTGCAGCCAGCAGAGGGCGACACTCACATGTGAGCAGCAGTGCTGGACTCTTCTCTGAGAGGCTGAGGCTCCCTGGTTTGGCAAAGATGGCTCCTTGCACAACAGTTCGCAGAGGATCCACCGGCCACAGCATCAGAGCAGCTGTCATAAAGAATAAATACTCAGTTTAAACTCTGATCTTGTGCGCTTTATAGGGCTGCTTTAGTCAAAACACCCAAACACATGCAGGCGATATCCTCAAAGTTATCATCAAAGGTTTACATTTTTATTTAACTTAGAAATCACTTTGTAACTCTGTTTTGATAAGAGCTATACATATATATCTAAAGGTTATTACTACATTATTATTATTACATTATCAATTGATAAACATCTGTGGTGGCCCTTTAATGGATTTATGTTGCTTTTCAAGAAGACAATAATCAGATATCTAGACATCTACATTCCTTACAGATCAGTATGAGCTTGAGTGTTTATACTTTATTTAATAACACACACACAGTTCATAATTAGGCCATGAGACAGTCCATGTGACCACCAGTCCTTTTAGCGATGCTCTAACCTCTGTCCAGCCGGCTCTCCTTCTTCCCACCGGACGTCCTCCTCCAGGATCTCATGGCAGCGGGACAAAACGCTCCTCAGCGCTCGCTCCGTTCCCAGCAGAAGGCTGCAGTCAGGATGCTCTTTACCCGTCCACTGCAACAGATTCTGGGGAGGGAATATGAAGAATGAGTGAGTTCAATTCCAAAATGCGGTACATATACACAGTACACTCATTATAAGAACTCAAATCTTTCTCTTTTCATATACATATATTATCAAAGATGTGTAAAGAAGACATTGTTAAAACTTGATTTTGTTTGAGTTGTTAGATTTAAATTTCTTGCATTTTCAAAAATCCATCTGTTTTTACAAATTCATTCAATAACTAAACTTGCAAAACATCATGAAGCCAAAGTTTATTTGAAAACAAAATCATGAAAACTAAATAATGTGGGACCTTTAATATCTCTTAAATATACAGGATCCAATATGTAAGTGTCATGATTTTGTCAATTAATGACTGTGGCTACCTACTATCCTTTAAAAAACACCATTGTTTGATTTAATTTTCTTTTCTGAAACTTCTTTTACCGAGTCTTTGACTGGATTTATTTCCATAGGGCCACAAGCTGGAGAGGAAATGGGATGCTGTAAAAAGTTAAGCCTAAATCTCACTACAAGACTGTTCAAACTGTGTCCACCGAGGGCAGTTCACACTACATGACCGGTCTGCTTGCCGTCCTGTTAGGAAGCTGTTCACACTAGGTGATGGTCACTCAGTTTTCAGTCTTGCACCACTTCACACTACACAAGCCCGATAAAGTCAAACATGTTTGAAAAAATTGGGCCAAACAACCAGAGTCAGCAGTCTTCAGCCTGTTCACACTACAGGATAATCTACGCTGACTATCGACCAGAGTTTCCCCCCAAAACCAACTAGCGCAAATCCCAGTCAGACTTAGAATCACCGTTAAAATCATCTAGTCCGACCGAGGCTTTAGGGGTCGAGGGCCCAGTGTCACATCTTGTCACGGAGCCCAGAATTTCCCGCTGCACCCCTGCAAACAGGATGTCCCGCAGCTGATGACTCACCTGAATGTGGCTCAGGTAGCTGTGTACGCGAGAGACAGGAGCCAGCAGCAGGGAGAGCAGTTTCATCTCCTCTCTCTCCATCTGACCGCTCTGCAACATCAGAGGGGAAACACAGTTATCCATCCATTTGCACTCATCTTATTTCTTTAAGCACATTACTAAAAGAAAGTTAATGTCACCTGTATACCTGTGTTTTGTGAGTTTTCTCAGGGAGATTAAGTCTGTTGAACTCCAGTGAGAGGAACGATGCCAGGGTCGTTGTGTAGCCAAGGTACATATCCGAGAAACCTGTCTGGAAGCCCAAATTAGAATCATTATGAGCACCTTCATTATATTCACTATAATAAAGTCAAAGAAGGAACTCAAAAAACAGCGTCTGATTACATCGTTCTGGCCGATGAGCTGCACCAGGATGTCTCCAACCAGGGATTTCCAGTGTTCAGCGGATAACCGTTCCTGCAGCGTATTCCTGAAGAGCAGATGCCGCTGTAACAGCTGCTCCACAAACTTCAGGTAAGTCTGACTGGATCAGAGCACAAAGCAAAAAAACAAAACACATCAAGTTTCACTGAGAATTTAACAGCAGCATCACACAAAAGATGGATTTACACCAGAGCAGAAAATCGGTCGGATTCCCTTTTTATCACTTTAAACCTGGGAATACATACGTTAAAGAGATAGATACATACATTAATACAAACACTGATACATTAAAGAGAAGATTTTCCTTCCATTTTAGCCTCTTTGGGTTTTTTACCCAAATGCTTGTGTTTAGGAATTTATATACTAAACTTTTAATCCTTTGTGCAATCAATCTAATCTTTCTGTGATTTTTGTTTCTCCATTTTTACACAGCTATGAAAAGCTCTGACTTATTAAAAAGTATATGTTTTTCCCAGTGTAATTGCAGCCTCACAAGGTAATAATATACATTGTTTAGCACTTACTATGGCTCCATGTTCATCTGGTGAGCCGGCGGTGTCTTGTACTTGTCATAGAGCTGGTTTAAGGTGGACACATACTCCCACTCAGAATGGAGAAGTTGCATCGCCACCTGATGTCGGGCATCTATACAAAAAAAGGAAATATTAGGATATATGAAGATGCCTTAAGTCATAATATTCTTATATCAACTGATATCATATTTCCTTCAGGGTTTGTGACTGGGCTTTTGAACTGAAGGTTGCCAGTTTGAATCCCCAGACTGATGGGGAAAATATAGGTGACAGAAGTGAAGGTGCAACACTGTCCCCTCCGTCAACAACTAACTGTCCAAGCACTTTTGAGCAAAGCACTGAACCCCCAACCCCAACAAGTCCAAGTCAATTCCAAAACCAGGTTCAAAGGTGGCTGAGATCAAATCAACACCGAGCCCAGAGCAAATCAAGGCAGATTCAAGACCAAAATAGGCAATAAACCGAGTACATTTCTTTCCAAGTGCAAATCCTGCTTAAGGAGTTTCTTATGGATCATGGAGATTTAGGTCTATCTGCAGGAGTTCTGGACTAAACCCTTCAACATCCAACTAATGAATGCAAAAGAATTGACTAATCAACATGTAGAAGTGTCAGGACTGTTACATACACAGGTTTGTACAGGTGAAATCCCTTATATAGTTTTTTGTGCTGGGGATAAAATGAGCCAAACATCAATAAAATTAACCATTTTTGGTATTTGTGTGATATAGAAGGATAATATCAAAGAGATAATTTGTGCAACATTTTATTTTATTATTTTCAGTGCACCATAGTAGCCTATTGTGTCTCAACAGAGTTAAATATAGCGTGCGTTAACATCCTTTTTCTGCAAGCCTGATTTCTATTCTAGTGGAGTAAATAGGTTTCCATATTGTCACCACATCGTACAATAATGTGGGAATAGGACTAACGCACATCAGATCATAAATCAGACCTACTGGTGTGAGTTATTATAGAAATATTTGAATGATCATAGAAACGTTATAGATGCAGTTATTATAGACATGATTGAATGATCATAGAAACATCGTATGTGCAGTTTCTTTGACATTTTGACATTTCTTTGAACAGACAACACCTCTGACCTATGACTAGTTCCTGTTTACCACCCCTCCCCCTTGTTTGACAGCTCCTCCTACAAACCCTGTTGTTCTGAAGACCCATGAAGGTTCACAAGCTTCTGGAAGTTCGTTTTGGGAGGTTCTCAGAAGCAGTTGTGAGGCAGCATATCCAGACCTTGAGTCAAAAAGGCAAAAGAAGCCTGAAACAAGTCTAAGATGTCAGAAAAGCGCTCAGGGGCTTTACTGGTCAGCTCTCATGTGAGAATATGTGTCTGAATATAATCCTCCCTCCCTCTGCAGGAACTCCCTCAGGCCGTCGCTCTTAAAGACACTCGTGTTCGTAGTCAACTTGCCTTTTTAAATAAGCACTGGAGAATCTAGACGTGATCACATGGCGGCAGTGTGAGCTCACCTGTCCCTTCACTCAGCCCTGCTTTCAGACCCTGCAGGTAACAGTGCAGAAGGACTTTGCCTCTTGACAAGCAGACCGGCGGTGCAGAAGAACAATCACAGCGGCTCCGTCCAGCGACAGGTGCTGCTGGATCGCTGCCACTACACAGTGTGACAGACAGCACAACGTGTGTCATCAGTTTTTATAAGTCCTTCTGTTATAAATACAGTTTTTTACCATAACTCCAAATATTAGGACCAATTTCGGTATGTATTGTCTAAAAGTGGGTGTAATTCAATATTTAGAGGGTAGTCCTAATACTGTATACTGTCCTATACTATAGCTACAATACTTTTTATATATAGTTTATAACATATGTGTGTTTTTACCTTTCTCTCTGTTTTGAGGTGCAGCCCTTTACATCCTGCTGAGGTCTCTGTGTGTTGTTGCTGTACAGCTGCAGGACCTGACACCGCATCACTCCAAGTTCCTCCTGTAGGTCCACAAGGCATTGGGACGGAGTTTATTGTCATTGTCCAAAATGAAATAAAAAGTGAGCGAATCATCACTTCATACGGTGTAATATCTTGAGAAAGTCGAATGTAGTCGAAGCTCCAATGTTTTCCAAATGTTTCCAACCTCTGTCTGTTTAAGCTGTTTGTGTTAGTGTTTTCTGTGTCTCTGTTTGAATGTATTTTTTCCCTTTTTCTTTCAACTACTATGTAAATAATATAACACAAAAAAAGTCCCACTAAAGAAAACCCAAACTGAACCTGACCCTCAGAGCCTCGACCAGGGCCTCCAGGCGGAGAGCTTTCTTCTGGCAGCTCCTCCTGTTCTCCTCCAGCTCCTCCCTCAGATAAGTGTCTCCATGTTGGATTTGACTCAGCTCCAGCAGGGCGGTGGAGAAGCCAGTCTTCAGCTCAGAGACCATGCATTGTAGCTGAGAAGATAGCAGGTGTTAAATATTAGGTATAGAAATTAGATCTATAGACAAGGTGCACATGCGTTGACCTTTGCACTCCTTCCAGCTGTGGATAAAAGTGTCAGCTAAACATCTAAAATGTTAATGGAAATGTATTAATGCCCTGCAATGCACTCTTGGACATCAGAGGGATTTTACTGTGTATCTACTGCTGCTTTTGCAAATAATAAGAACTTTGAGAATTTAATGTGAACTGTCCCTTTAACGATGCCAGGCTGGATAATGAGGGAAGATTTACCTTGGAGATTTCAGTGACAAGCTCTCCCTCTTGAGGCTTCATGACCTGTGCAGCAGAGAACACAAACAAAGCTGTTTGCAAACACTCTGCGGTTCATGTGCTCAAACCGTCACAAACTGTGCAAATTACAGTTTTTAAATTTTTTTTTTCTTTCCCCGCAGTCAGAAAGCTGTTAAGACTGTAAAGAGAGAGAGAAGCACTGAGCTGAGTTTGATGAACTCCACCATGCAGAGAAAAGCAGCTTCCCCTGTGTATTCACTCTATCCTCCAAAATTGGACCGGATTGTATATCAGATGCACAATAGGCACAAAGCAGAGAAGTCAACCTCCTTTCTCTCAGCAATGTAGCTGAACTGATCCATTAACCTCTTCCTCACCAAACGGTCACAGAAATTTTATTAAACAGGCTGAATATTACGCAAAAAGTTTAATTTGAGTGATATTTTGAAGCAAAACTGCAAATTCTATCAATATGTTTTCCTGTTTGCTAATATACTGCTGGCTATAATCCTATAGGAGAAGTCAGAATAACATGCTGAATCAGTTCTATAGTCACTTCTAAGTCTGTGTGTGTGTGTGTGTTTGTTTGCAGTACCTGCTCAGATGTTGCCCCTGCCAGCAGCCCCTCTGTTAAGGAAGTGGCAAGCCAGCCAAAGAGCTCAACTCTGCAGGGGAAATGGCTGCTGAAGCCAAGATCCCTCCTTATAAGTCTGCTGACAGAAGGAGAGCGACAGATCAGCAAAAATGAATAAAAAAAAAAAGATATAAGCAATAGCCTCGTATTTAAACCTACAAATAAAGCAAATAAGATCAGTGATAAAGAGATTAATAATAGCACTCCTTAAGCCTTCTCACACCACTTTATTGCAATCAAACTGCGTTATAAATCACATTTTCATCATGTAGGCTGCAAGTCCATGTTGTACATACACGTATATATAAAAAATAAATGATAATACTTACTTCCAAAGTGATACCCTCAGTGATGTCCAAATATCCCAGAATCCCAAAGAAAGGAACAGAAGAGGAAAGATAGGCTGCTGAAGCCAAAGATGTAAAAAAAAAAAAAAAAACACACACACAAGAAACTCACCTCAATTAGCTGTCCAATATTTCCACTCCAGACATTTTAAACGATGCAGCGAGGCCTATTATGTACTGATCCGAAATCAGTTCAGTTTTCCCTTTCCACTGCAAAAACTTGATTTCATTCATTTGCGGCGTGAGGAGCGGTAGCCTCGCGCTCGGCGGTGTGGCGCATTGGGCGGACAGTCAGACACAGCAGATGTCCTGACGCTCCGTGGCCAGGGCGCAACTCTGCTACTGAGGGATGGATATACATATGTGTCTTATTCTGTCATTTATTTAACCTGCACATGTTCTAGTTTGCTTTTATCACAGTAATGACCTCTGCTGTGCTTCATTTAGTTCATATATCTCTTAAAACATTTAGTTAATTTAGTTCACACAGCATATTATCCAGTCTTTATATGGTTTATAAAGGGGGTTTAATATGGTGATTCGCCTATTTTTTCAAGAGTAGTCTGCTTTCCTACAAAAACATTAAAATCCGATTATTTTTAATGGAATTAAATATTTTTTATTCTGTGAATGTAATCAAGTAGGCTAGAATTCTATAGATTAACATACATTTTTAGATTATTAGGATATACAAATCGATTCTGTCAAGTTCATGAAACATTTGAAACACACAATCTCACATTTTATAATCTTATATTTTATTTTACGTGGACGTAAAAAAACAACAACAACCTCAATACATGGAAGTATTGTAGATTCCGCCCCTCTAGATCAGGCAGGAGGATACTTCGAGCGCACACAAACTTGATTTGTTTTTCAAAGGGGCGTGGTTAAGAGAAGGGCTTGGATCTGATTGGCTGGTGGGATCTTGGAGTTTTTAAACCGAAGCAGCACCAGCTGTCAAAACACCGCACAGGACTGCATGACAGGTGAGGAATAAAGATAAATGGTGTCTAGATTTTAGGTATTTGCATAATACTACATATTTATTTTTCTGATATTGGTTAGAAAGGTTAGAAAGACCCGGTTAGTCTCCATTTTGCTTCCTTCTCACAGGAGAGAGTGTAATATCCAAGGCTAAAGTTAGCTTAGCTACAAAGCTAACGTTAGCTACTCTCAGCAGCAGCTGCATGTGTGCATCAACATTGATCCTAACAAATATCCTCACTTCGGCTCATTGCTATACTTCCGTGCAACATTCATGCAGAAATTAGGTAGTCGTTCTCAAATGTAATACTGTTGGTTAAATGATGTGGTGTCTTTATTGGAATAGGTTTTGCATAGTCCACTTACAAAGGTTTGGGGGAAAAACGTGTCAGACCGGTTTGCTGACTATTTAAGTCCACTGGACACCGTGGCATAGGCTTTCTGTAAGTCTACAAAGTGATCAGTTTCTTCTCTAAGTCTACAAAGTGATCAGCTTCTTCTCTAACTCTCCTCATTGATTTTTAATGTCCTAACTGCTGTCTCAGTAGTTTGTTAGGCTGAAGCCATGAGGACAAGTGAGTTTGACTCTTCATCTGAAGAGGAGGATGTCGGAGAGGAGCAGCTGACTCCCTTCCAGATCTCCTGGTAGGTTTTAACAGCTGTTCTGTTTTTGGCCTGGTGACCAAAATGTGTGTGTGTGTGTGTGTTTTATGTTAGTGTGTTGTTGATGAAAGTTATATTTGGATAGACAGTGGTCATTTTCAGATGTTTTAAATATAGAAGCATGCTGTATGTTAATGTGTGTTTTATTTTGATTGGCTTTAAGGTTACCTCTGTCTGTAGTGGAGTGCTCCCAGTTTCTTGGTATATGTCCATTGCCAGGTAAAGTGTGGTTTGTTACAGTACAGTTGGCACGCCACTACTCTTGTTTATTCATAAGTTTTTGTGCAAGTGGTCATAATCTCTGATAAATATTTGTTTGGTCTTCTTTCAGGATGCAAATACAAAGATATCCGCAGAAATCTGCAGAGAGATACTGGTAAGATGACTTTGTTGGTCCTCAATGTATACATTGTATTCAATGTTTACATTGAATATTACAGATCTGGACCGAATGGTATCCACAAATAGATTTTAGTTCCTGTTTAACCTGTTTGGGGTACTAGATAGGTGGGGTTTGCAACATAATGCAATACAGTGTATGACAGAAAGTTTAGATATTCACATTGAAGTATTTGAAAGTCAATTTAATGTGATTAACTCTCCTGACAGTATCTGGATTGTCCTGATGCTATAAACCCCACGCTGTCAGTTATTTTCACATTGTTTGACCCAGATCTGAATATTACGATTTTCTTCCAGACTGAATTAGATATGTTTGCAAAAGAAATGCATCCATATCTGAATGATTCTGAATTATTGTGCTGCTGTTGTGTGAAAACCTTATACCTCTAAACCAATATTAGTTTGTTTTTTTTAACAATGTTTTTATCTGATTAAAACATTTGCATCATCAAGTCAAGTTTATTTATAAGCATGTCTCAAAGGACTTTAACGAACCTACCTAGATCGAATTAATCCATCACAAAACAAAATGATGCAATACAGTATGCAGCAACATAAAACACAAAGAAACAAAGCACAAGACACAAAATAGCATGTTGGAAAGACATAACAGGCCTACCTAAGTTCAAAACCCTTTATGTAGTTTAAAAAATACATAAATGTCAGTCTTGATTACTTTTATATTTTAGGTATTTAGCCGACACTCTTATCCAGAACAACTTGCAATTTGTGCAACAGTAAAATGAACTTTAATTCCTCATTTGCCAACATTAGAAGCATCCAATAATATTGGAAGCTACAGTGATTAGCCAATAAATGTAACAAATATTTAATGATGTAAGTGATATGTATAGAAATATGAACAAGCGAGAGGAAAAAAAGGCTTTTTGGAGATAAGAGGTATTTGATCTGTTAGCAGTGATTTGTCAGTTTTGATGACTTGCATCCCGGCCTCCTGTCTCATGAACAGAGGAGCTCCAGAACCAGGGAGTGCAGGACGTGTTTGTTTTCTGCACCAGAGGCGAACTTCACAAGTACCGGGTCCCCTCCCTGCTGGAGGCCTACCAGCAGCGGGGCTTCACCGTGCACCACATGCCCTTCCCAGATGGGGGCGCTCCTGAGCTGGAGCAGTGCTGCCACATCCTGGAGGAACTTCAGCTCAACCTGCAGAACAGCAGGAGGACTGTCATCCAGTGAGTGTGCAGATCCTGAGAGATTAAATAACAGCACTTCATCACAAAATGGGAATGCATTGAAAATCACAGATTGATAAAATATAACAGTGTTAGAGTGGATTTTTCATTACATTACGTCATTTGGCAGACGCTTTTGTCCAAATCGACTTACAATAAGTGCATTTTGTCAACAGCAGTCAAACCAACTATATATCACAATCTTCATCAGCTAAACCTATAAACAAGTAGCATTTGTAAAATCAGAATTCTTCTTTAATTTATGTATTTGTTTAATAAGAGTAGAAGGGGAAGAAGATTGTTACATGATTTGTCCTTTTATTAAAGCAAATAACTGAGAAAGTCCATATGCTGGTTAACAAAATATACATAAAATAAGGTTTCTCTGGTGCGTCAATTTCAGATTCAATTCAAGAGTCAAAAAAAGGGAAATCATGTTGCAAATAAAACAATATGCAGCTTGGCAAACTAACAAGAAATTTTACTTTATTAAAGCCAAATACATTAAGTCAAACTTTATTTATATAGCACATTTCATGCACAAGCAGTTCAAAGTGCTTCACAGAAAAGTAATTAAAAACAATAGTAATAAGTAAAATAGCAACAAGATAAATAAATAAAAAGAATAATAAAACAATACAGCAATAAGAGCAATAAAATATGAAGTATGAATAAAAACAACAATAAAATAACATAAGATGGATGTAACGGTAGTAACAATAATACAAGAGTGCAATATGCAGACTCTAATCAAAGGCTCTGGAGAACAGGAAGGTTTTGAGGTTACTACATATAACCTCTACAAATAACTGCAGATAACAGTTGTGAACCAGTGGAAGCACAAAGTCTAGAGAAGCGGCTTGTGCAGTGACTGGAAGGTTGCCGGTTCGTACCCCAGCATCGGTGGGTCAAATCTCAGCAGGGAAAGCTGATCAGTAAACCTTTCCCCTCCTCTAACCGACTGCTGCTGAAAAGCCCTTGAGAGAGAGGCGCTTAACTCCCCAGCTGCTCCAGCAGAGAAGGAGAGCGGGAGAAAACTGGTTGTACTGGACACACCCCAGTATAGCTGTAATGGAAATGTGAAGCAGGGTGTTGCTGCAAAAGAGCAAGAAAACCTTCCCTGGATGAATAGAGGTTTTTAAAAAAGGCCTTACTGCAGTCATACTTTCTATGAATCGAGCATCTTGTGTTTTTTTTATTGCCCAGATCTGATTAGAGTACCAGGCAGTCCTAGAGAGCTGGAGTATATCTTCACTAGAGAATACCTATCTGCTATAATTAGGTTATCCCCAAGTCATTTCTCTCCTGACACACAACTGAACACTTTACTTTACGTTTTACAGTCGTTTTCTGACAGGATTTTATGCTTTTTTCTCCCCTCAGCTGTTACGGAGGCTTGGGACGCTCTGGATTAAGTAAGAATAATCTATTTTATTTATTTTGAACATGATCCTGTGGTTTTTTTTGTCTTGTCAACATCATCCTAGAGCAGTGATTCTCAACCTTTTTCATATCAAGGACCCCATAATTTAGTCCACATTAGAGCCATGGACCCCCATTTGATGAGATTTTGTCTCTCGGACCCAAATCTGAGAATATTTTTATTGTTAGATATGATTTTGTCCAGAATCCCATGACTATCTGTATTGTGGGTAGAGAGATAACAGTGAAACTATGATCACAACAGTCATTCTTCTACATTCTCCAACTGTGTTAACTTCTTGTAAATTAAATGGTGGTGAAGTTAAACAGTTCATCCAGTTGCTGGGGACCCCCTGGAACGCTCTCAAGGACCCCTGGTGGTCCACGGACCCCACGTTGAGAACCACTGTCCTAGAGGGATGTGATTTTTCTTGATGCTTTTCTAGATACTTCATGAAGTGTGACCTGTTTTGTATATTAAAAATCCTCTCTCCTGGTTTTGTGCCCCCCCCCCCCTCCCCTCTTGTTTTCTCCTGTTCAGTCGCTGCCTGCCTGCTGCTGCAGATGTCCGTTACCATGACGGCAAACAAAGCCATCGAGATCCTCAGGGAGCTTCGAGGAGGCGGAGCGATACAAACAGTGAAGGTGACTGATTTTGTTTTCATCCTCTCTCAATCTCCACTTACTGATTCGTGTTTTTTTTTTCCCCTCTTTGTTTGAAATTTGTGTTTTTATTGCTGCTGGATCTCAATGAATTCTCCAATTATTGCTTTGTGTGTGTGACCATTTTTTAAACATACTGTACATGGTGCTGATACCTTTTTTTTTTAAATTTTACTTTCCCACAGCAATACAACTTCCTCCACGAGTTTCGGGAAAAGTACACAGCCTACCAAAACGGCAAAGAGGTTTCAACAGAGCGCGAGCGGTCAGTGTCTCGGTGATCGCTGCCCTTCATGTGGAGTTGTTGTTGTTGTTGTTTTTTTTTCAAATCATGAGCCAAGTGCAGCATAAGCGTGCAAAATACTGATCTCTTTAAACTCGCTCGAGTGTCTGCGTTTCTTTTATGATAATGCGTGATATAATTGTATTCTCTAATGATTGCACTTTAAAAGAATACTCTAATATATTGCTTTTTGGTCATCCTCACTATTACAATCAAATAAAACACATGAGGAAATATTGTTGCTGTGTTATAAGCCAGTTCAAATTATTTTCCTGCATTTATCGTATCACATGCATTGAATAGGGATGGGATGATATATCGAAATTCTGAAAAATGAATCGCGATATTAGCTATTTTATTCTGCTGTAGGAATCACAAACGTTTGAGACGCTCGACCATCACAATTTCATAAACTCTTCATCCAAATTATATTATCTGCACTTTGTACTGACATTTTAAAATGGTTGTTTACATTCTAGCGAGCCAATGCCACTGATAGAAAGAACGGTCAAACGTTGTTGACTGTGCATCTTTTATTTCTTACATCATATCGTGGTTGTATTGAATTATATCATGAGATTAGCATATCATCCCATCCCTATTTATGAAATAATGGGGCTTTTATTAAAAATATTAAGAATGTCAGCTAAGAAAAGGCCACCCGCTGTATATGTACTCTATTGTGAAAAGTAATACTTGCATTCAAAGGTGAATTAAACTGGACCGGAGCTTCTCAGTCATCAACTCCAACATTTTAGCGATGATGTGATATTTGGTGAATATCCTCTGATAGCCGTTTCCTGAAACGTTGCCCACCACAACCCCACATCCCCTCTCGCCCCGTATCTCTGTCTAATGTTTCATATCTTCTTACCAGTATAATACTGTCACATGAAACTCCTTTATTCAGGTCGGCATCACAGTTGATTAACTATTTTTTGGCAGGAAGGCGCGGTCGCCTCGCGGTTGCAACCAAAAAGTCAGACGTTGGATCCATGAATTATCCGACATGTCCCTCAACAGTCCCAAGTGCCCTTGAGCAAGACACTGAACCCCTACCTGCTCACTCAGTGTGTCAGTCTGGACCTGAGTATTAGCTAAATGTACACTTTTTTTTATTTCACAGGGTTCCAGCAGGCCTTGAGAATCCGTGAAAGTTTGTGGATTTGAGAAAAAATAAGGCCTTAAAAGATTCTGAAAATGAATTTTGAAACTACTTGGATATTTTTTTTTTTATTAAAATAAAGCACCAAATTCATCAGTATGCCTCAGTTCTCTCTCCTTCACATTGGGGAAAAGCCCTGTGATGGAGATTTGTTTTGATATGAAGTTTAAAATGACTTCACCAGGATTTCTTGACTTTACAAGTAAAAAAAATACCTATATGAAGTCTAGCTTTGACCAATGTCATATTGTAACCCAAAACACACCAATTTTGAATCACTGAATTATACCAAACAAGACCTTTTAAAGTAATTGAAAAGTACTTGAATGTGATTTTCTGCCCTGGTATCAGATCCTTTTTCTGTTTCACATAACTGCTCTTGGATCTTAGATGTACAATCATCAACAAAATTTGCAGTCAGTCAATTTTACAGTCAGAAAATATAATTTTTAACACTTTGTAATATGATTTTCTCCTGTCTGAAGAGGAATGCATTACATGGGATCTGTTACTCCCATGAGAACATCTAACCTGGGCCACAAGGGGTTTTAATATCGTTTTTCAATTCATGTACGAATGTTTCCTTTAAAAGTATCGGGTTAAAATGAAATTCTAGTCCACAGACACGTACAGTGGGATAGGTTTATTCAGATTCATATGAACTCAAGTTGTCATTCCCTAGATGTGACTTGGTGGGATCTAAGCAATACATTAAAATAAAAAAAAAAGATCTGTGACAAATTGTCATCCCTTTCCCTGATAAATTTACAAGTATGAAAATGGCAATAAATACACTAGTATTTCAGAAAAATTTTGTCTGATGGCCTCAACTCTGAACAAAATAAAACATCACTTTCCAGATTTGATATAGAAAATGATCAGTGACACTACAAGGAGTGTTTAACATCCTGAAGACAAAAAGTAAAAAAAAAAAAATAACACACAATAAATAGACACTGGAGTTCCTAACGCAGTGGAATATTTGGTGTCCAAATGAACAAAATAAAACAAAAACGATGACAAAAATGTCAAACAGTCAAGGAATTCAAAAGGTATATTCAACAGTATGGCACAAAAGCCGTTTCCTACCAAAGCTCGAATGCAGAAGATGACGATGTGCTCTCGCCTGCTAAAGCTGAATACACTGCTGTTGTACTGTTGAGTCGACCTTTTCGGTTAGTAAAGGTTCAATAGTTGCGAGGGCGTTTCTTCTAAAAAGAGAATTACAGATCACATACACAGCGCTTTTTCTACTCGGGATGTACAAGGACTAAATCGAGACAAAACGCAAAATAGGACAAGGATTACAAGATTTGAATGTGATGCTGGATGGGTCTGAAGAAATCTGGGAAAAAATAAAGTATCAAATAGTTTGAAAACTGTTTTTGTGACAACCAGACGACGACTGTCCCTGTGCAACATGTTTCATCAAGTGATAATGATCTTTACTGAGTCCCAAAACCAAATGTTCATCTAAAAAGACCCTTATGCATCTGGGGAGGGGGGGACAAAAATCTGGTTAACAATTTCCTTATTGATTTAGTTAACGGTAGTGAATCACATTGCATATGTAAATATGCTCTAAAAGCCTGGGGTCTAATTCACAGAAAATGCTAATGCTGTTAAAAGCACACGGCTTAGAATCTCACTGATAATGCACACTTGAAAATAACGTTGTCTATCTAATTTGTAAACAGTCAAAAGTTGGGGAAACAAGATGAAAACCTTTATTTAAATCCCACGCATCAAAATCACCACACCGTTAAAAATAAAAGGAAAACAAAACCAAAAAAAAAATTAGAGTCAGTCCAGGCTCGTCGTTCTTCCATAAAATTTAAACTATAGAGCTATGTGAGGAACGCTGCGACCGAGATATTCTCTTAAAACGGGCTAAATGTTTCCAAAATGACGCTCTGCACTGTGTGTGTGTGTGTGTGTGTGTGTGTGTGTGTGGGGTCGAGAGTTCATCCTGTTGAAATGGTTTCTCGTGTTGCTGAACGGTGGTGCTTCAGCAGGTCCAGTTTCCAGCACCAGACACTAAGATCATAGTGTTTGGTCGTCTACTGTACATGCAGATCCTTTGTTTTTTTTTTTTCCTTCTCCTCCTCCCGGTTTAAGAGCTCACCAGAACGTAGATCATCCTGTAAAAAAACAAAAAGAACAGAAGATAAGGAAGTGGAACAAGGAGTGAAACGTTACTTGCTTTGAGTTCAAACTGCTAGCAAACACATCGACCCAAAACATGAAATCAGAGGACAGAGAAACAAAAAGGCACAAGACACTTTTCGTACCCGTAGAGATAGTAGAAGAATGACAGGAGGTAGAAAGCCAGTTTGCACCAGCCTTCTTTTTGACAGTACGCCAGGATGTCGGCATTCATGATGGTTGTTGGGTCGTAGAGTCCCGGGCCGCTCATCACTGGCCTGCTCATATACCTGGAGGATGATTTTAAAAAAGTAAATTTTCATGAGAATAGGCCAATTTGAAAATGTTAATTTGTTTTGCGAGTTGTGTCAAAAGAATACACAGAGGGTTTTTTTTTGGCAAACAAGTTCTTTAATCATCAAAGCATTGTGTAATGAGAAGAAGAGCAGAAGTTTCACCTCTTAATGTTCAATATTTATTACAGGGTTCCTACACCTTTTCCAAAGTCAAATTCAAGCACTTTTCAAGCATTTTCAAGCTTTTCCAGCACCTTACAGCTGTGGTAAATTACATATTTATATACATATATATACTCAAAATGATTATTTCACTTCTTCATCACATTAAATCAGATGATATTGTGCTATAAACAACCAAAATTATGTTTCGTGACAGCAATGCTGTAATGATGCGACCATTAATATTATTAATGGTTGCTACATAATAATTAATATTAATATAAAACACACATGCGCAGAGTGGCAAGCGAGGCTCGAGCGGAGTCGTCTTCATTTTGTGAGAAAGGCAAAAGCAATTAGGCTATCTCTCTGCGACTTATTTTATTTCTTTATCTAAAAATCAAACTATTCAGTCAGATAGCGATTTATTATGAAAGTAATGCAATTAATGTTACAATTTCAAGCAGTCTCAAGCACTTTATTCAAAATCCAAGCACTTTTCAAACCTTGAAAACACCACATTAAAATTCAAGTGTTTTCAAGGATTTCCAGCACCTGTAGGAACCCTGTTATTAAGTTTACTATAGTGCATGCCCACACTTTAGCATGTGTATGTTTAGTGGACAGTTTAAACTAGCTTTGGCTCATCTAAAACCACTGTAGTACACTAAACATGGAGAGATGAGCCTGCTACCAATCTCCTCATCGCAGCTCGCCGATCAAAGAGTTCATCTCACCTCCAGACATGGTAAGCCAGCAGTGGTATGTTGAGACTGAGGGTGAGCCACTCCGCGGCACAGAAGAACATCACGCAGAAGAAGAAATGGATGAGATACTCTGGGAGCACCAGCTGGAAAGAGCAAAAGAAGAAAACATTAGGCTCCACATTCACTGGACAGTTCAATGGGATACTGATGGTTGCCCTGGTGCTCATTCTCAGATTGGTCTGTATGCTGATATTTACTGATGGTACTGCATGAAACAGACAGAAATTCTTGACAAATTGTCTAGACAAAATATTCCCTTTTAAACTCTAAAGCACACAGGCCACAAGAAAATACACTGATCAGACAGACGGTGCTCAAAGTAAATCTGTCCTTCCAACAAGGACCAAATTGGGCTATTTAAAACAGGCAGACATTTATAAATTGCAGGGTGACCTCCACAGAGTGAGTCAAGAGATTGAGCAAAATACAAATGTGGAATCTAGCGAGCTGCTTAACTGGCCTATTTCAGCTGAGCAAATTTTCTTGCTTCACACTCTTGATCCTCTTGAGTCACACTACTAGGTCTAGCTTGATGTTACATTTACTATACACTATTATAGGTGTAGAATAATGTCACAAGTAACATATTGTGGCTGCTTTTAGAAAGGTAAAATACATTAACAGTGCTCTGTCATGCACTGTGAGCTGACACCATGTGTAACATCAGACATCATGCATCATTAGGTCTGATCACAGATGAGAGGGGAAAACCCATCAGCAACTTGGTCTGGAGAGAGTTTGCGCATCTTAACATCATGGTTTTTTTTGCAGTGAGGGCAAACGTATAGCTCAACCCACTTCCTGACAAACGGATGGGGCAACACACCGGAGGGGAAGACCATGCTGTGTGGACTAGCAGTCTCGATGCGGCAGCCTGTCTCAGGGCGACAGAGTCAGATCTAGTGTGGGGTTGAGGGGGGCAGATGGAGGCACCACATGGAAGCCATGCATTCAGATAGAGCGGAGGGCGGGGGAGGGGGTGGGGTGGGGACGACCAACAGCCCACAGATGGAAAGGTGAGGGGCGTGTAGGAGGAGGAAGGTGCGGGAAGGGGAGCTGACGTGTTGAAATCCTGCACTGTGCTGCCAAATGCAAAACAGCTGATCACAGCACAAAAAAACGTGTCAATTGAGCTTAGCGTTACACACGCAAAAAGACTGGCCATGTTCAAAACTGCAGACTGACGTGAGGAGTGCACCATGGATTAAAATCAAGATAGAGAAATGTGTACTTTTAACTGAAATAACTCCTCCCACTACTGAAATCACTGACCAATCAGCAGTCCTAAATATTGCTGAGCTAGGGAGTGTTGGGATTCTGCAGCCATCTGTCCCAAACCACAGGTGATAAAGGTTTATAGCCAAAATTGAGCTTGTATAGCTTACTTTTGCTAATTGCTTAATGAAATTGTAGCCTACTCCACATACCAAAGTAATACAATTAGTGCTACAAAACAAAAGGTTTCATTTAGACCTGGAACACATTAAATTCATTTTATGCTGCCACCAACTGAACTTCATCCTGAACCACAGCTTAGGGACAAAATCCCACAAAATCATGTTTAAAAAGGCTTTGGTGCAAAATCCAATTAGCTCTTGTAGGTGAACTACAGGATATACTTCTGACTTTTACATGATTAAGATGAACATTATGTAAAAGCATGGTATAGTCAGGGCAGTGTATAGGGCTAGTTTCAGGTTACTGTAGTCCCAACTGAGCACAAATTACCTGATTCACTGAGTTTATTGGGAATTTACCAGTAACTATAAAACAACACTATATGCAAACAAAGGGTAGGTTGTAATAAATATCATGCATGTTTTGAGCATTTGCAAGTCTTTTCAGTTAACAGCTATACTTTATCGATCATCAATAACATTGGATAATTCACCATGGAGAATATTGTTATGCCTACTACTGCATGTTCCAATGCTTTTGATGAGCACCACGGCCCCTATGCAATAAAAAAAAAATATATACACAGCATAAAATGTATAATGAATCTAGACATTACGTTCAAGGACAATCAAGTGCACATGCCAGCATTTAAAGAAAAAAAAAAACAGCCAAAATCATTAAAGCTGCACTTTGAGATAATGTAGATTAGAAAACAAAATCGCACTCTTAACATCCACAACTGAGCCAAAAAATGAAGACTTTTTTTTTTTTTTTTTTTTAAAGGAAAAACTGGTCTGAAATGCAAACACAGGAGACTAGAAACCTGAGGCACAGGTGGCATGTAGTCTAATCCTGACCTTAACCCTGGTCTTTCCTGTGAGATTAGTTAACTGAAAAGACGTTTGCAAACACTCCCCCGTGCAAAATGACAGACTGCAGACTGAATTGAACTGAGCGGGCATTTTAAATCGAAGATTGGGTACAAACCTTTAATGCAATTTTGACTCTTTTAATCTTTTTGACCTTTTCAACTGTCTTTTTGCCGTTAACAAAAATGTAAAAAAGCAGATTAGAAAAACAAAACAACAAAATGCGTTAGAGTTTGACAGCTGACAAGATCACTCGATTCATAACAGGCAGGTTATTTAGCATAACAGTGCAGAGAAATCAATTCAAAGACTGATAGGCGGATAAACTCATCCTAAACAAAACACTTTCAACAAAGCATATCTGCATGCAGTCAAAGAGGCAAGGAAGGGGCGTCATCGTGTCCAGTGGCAGCACTTACCGGATTTAAAGTGTTACACTGATCAATAGGATTCTTGTAATCAGTCTTCAGCTCATCAAATGCTATTATCTGGAGGAGCAAGAAGAAAATCAGAGTTGAACAGTATACAGAGAATAATTCAATACAAATGTCTTATTGGGTGAAATGTGTTTTGGCCCATTGTCGCTTGTACTGCTGAATCAGAAAATATGGATTGGCTTTTAACTTATTTGAGACTGTGAATTGTGTCAACACGATGGGACGTTTTCTACGTACTTGAACACAACATATCTTTTTTGTTGTTGTTTTTTCTTATAGTAAGCTAATTTAGAGTCGCGGGCAAATATCTTACTTTAACGTAAAAACTGCATCTTAATTTTACCCCTTAGATAATCTATCACAAAGCGAAGGAATAGACATAACGGGGAAGAAGCTCAAGGAAACAGATGACAGCATCCCATGAGCGGCGTCGTTCCAGGATTAACTTGGAGGCTAGTTAGCTAGCTAGCTAGCTACTCGGCTACCAAGCAACCGCGTATTAATCAGTTGGCGATCCAGACCAGCTGGTTCACATAGGTTTGCTGTATCAGACAGTGGCAAATAGATGAACGGTTTAAGAGAATAATAAGTACAGGGTGTAGATTAAAAAAAACAACACTGCCTGCTCGGATGTGTTGCTGCTAACGTTAGCTAGCTGCTAGCCAGCGAAAGGGTGTGTGCCATTCATTCTAGAATGGATGCGTTTCAGGTTATATTTCCTGGTTGCAAAGCGCAGCAACGTCTATGTAGTTTCCTACGATAACTTCTACCCAGACACTGAGAAGATCCGCGGTGAGCTACGTAACCCGACAACTGCAACGTTAACGTACCCCGGCTATCTTCGCTAAGCTAGCTTGATGACTGGCCTGACGTTAGCCCAACCGTTACGTTATCAGCCACCTTCTTCCAGCGCGTTATCAGTCTTGTTGGATTAATAGGTGCCTAATCTCATCAAAGGTTATTTGAATGTGTACTTACGTGCCAGATAGCGAAGAAGATAAGCGCTGCCGTGAGCAATAGAGCAAGCATATAACAAAAGGCCGCGAATGTGAACGCCATTTTTTCTCCAGCTGGCTTGTCGCTGGCTCAGGATGTAGCCGCAGGTTTGAGATCTGTCACCAGTCTGTCGTCACGCGCAACAGTTCGATTACAGATAACGCGAGACAAAATGAGAGGTTGCGTTCCAGATCATATACAGTGTTCAGCGGCGTTGCTGCAACACATTAAATAACGTATTAATTTAGGCATCGAAAATTCAAGTATTTACCTATAATAACGTTTTCAAAATCCATACTTTACATGCACCCGATTAAGTTTTAAGTTTAACTTAAATTAGATTCATTAATTAGATCTGACAGCAGGATCATCAAATGAAAACTTACTTCACTGCCTACTATTTTCTGTACAGCGTGAACCCGAAAAGGATTCATTTGGACAGTGACTGACCAAATATAATGAAATAAATGCATGGTATTAAATCACGTACATCAGTTTTAAAATAGCAGTCACCAGAGAACAGAGGGCTAAACATCACTGTCGTTTTATTGGGACATTTATTAGACATTGTATAAAGTATGGAAAAATACAAATATTTCACAAGTTTCACTGATGCCATGAGGCAGCTGGTTATGTTACATGTTCCGGGTGTGGTTTTATTAAAAAGGAAAGGGGAAGAAAAAAAAGAAGAGTAAGCGTTTGATCAGAGAGAACAGCAAAACAGTTGAGTAACACATATGTAGGATAAAGTAAAAAGACTCAAAAAGGCCAAATATACAACAGGTTCACCACACAGGAGAGAGCTATGTTTGAAGAAACAGGTATCAGATCCACATGGACCTGGTAGAATCTATTGGGGAAATATTTCTTAATTTGTTTCTGACGCATGATGAGAGTGTATAAAGTCTATTACATCCCATTTTTCACTATCCATGGATTAATAGCAGAAGATTTCCTCAAAAAACGACATTTCAAATAGAGCAAAGTTCAGTTCGTATCAGTTAAACATCAAATCAGTCATGTTGTATATATTCTCGTTCCTGGTAAGAGAACATGCACCAGAACAGCGAAACTCTTCAATTACTGTTGGGATACTTTGTCAGGCTTCTGCAAACTGTTCAGACACAAACACACTGAAGCATGCACTTTGTTTTTACAGTAGCTCACCACATTTAAGAGAGGTTTTAAGAATTTCCTTCTAAAAAAAAGATGAGAACAGCTTAGCAAGTTTGTTGTATTCACATTGAAACCAGCACATTGCACATATTTTAAATGAAATACAAAGACTGTTTCAGAGTTAGAGTTAAGACTAGATCGCTTCTATCAGAACAAAACCTTCTATGTTCAAAAAGTCAACAAACGGCCTTGATTTCAGAGGAATGTCCATGCATTTTTTTTAAATTTACCATGGGGTTTAGAAAGGGCTTCTTAGGCCTTAGGGTCATAAAAGTTGCTCTACCTAGAAAGGACAGTGTGCACCTTCAGTTCAAGTAAGAAAATGAAAATCATGAACATGAGAGTCGCCCAAGTTGGAGTTACAAGTTTTTTCTGCTACAGCAGCATCACACTGGCTAATAAGTTGACATGGTTATAAGTCTAATCCATCAGTAGACAGCAAAACAAGTAATTACAGTTATATCCCATTGTTCTAGTTGGACTAAACCCCGTCATGACATATAAATCACAAATGATCAATGTCTAAATATAAAATTTGACATCAATGCATGATTTATATGAAATGGTGGGGGATTGTGCGTACATGTCTGTGAGGCAGATCTCAGGCAAACTGTTTCTTTTATCTCCATATAACCAGGATCATACTTAAGAGATTTTGACAAAAAAAGACAAACTCTCTTGGACATTACAGATCAGAAAACAGAAAACAAAAACAAAAAAGGAGTCTTAAAAAAAATATGATGGTCTTTTTCAATCAAATCCTGTTTACCAGCGCAGATATTTGTGTTGTATATTTCTTGTTTTCATTTTGGCCTCGAAAACATTTCAAAACTGACTTAAATATGACAAAAAATATGTAAGACAAGGCATTGGTAAGGTAGACTTAGCGGTATGACATCATACTTAATGTGGAGATTTCCTGCCTTGAGGCATTAAATCAGCCACAACCCTCCCTCTGTTTCCAATGTAGGAGTCTGAAGAAGAGACGACACTGATGGGGGAATTCACTGTTGCATATTATTCTGTATTAGCGTCAGAACGATGCCGATATGAGCCGATATCGGGCTTTTATTAAGAATCGGATATCGGCCAGTAAGTGTCGTCCACCACCAATATGATGGAGGTTTGTCTTTTATTCTCTTTATACAATTTATTCATTTAATTGCTGAATGTTTTTTTTTGGTAATAAATAAATTCTTCTTTTAAAAAGGCAACTATACCAGAGTTTCCCCCACCGTAGAGGATAGGTGTGTTGGGTCTCACCCTGCTGTTAAGAGCTGCTAACCCTAAAAGAGTCAGTCTGGGTTTCAGTGGAGAGTTTTAGTGTCGCATGATGGCCTAATTCTGTTTCAGGGGCTTTTCCACCCTGATGAGAATAAAATTCTGGGGGAAAACACTGAATTATTGTCAGTTTATGGGCATAAAAACAGTCAAATTTATTGGATATCGGCACAAAGTATCGCTCATCGTCAGATTGAATCCAAAAATATCAGTATCGGCCTTCAAAAACCCATATCGGTCGAACCCTATTCTGTATGGAAGTTAAAAGTTACCCAGCTGCTGTCCTTTTTTCTACCAAGTCTAAATATTAAGCACAACTGGCATTTGGAGAAGCGATGGCCGCCGTCCTCCTCAAGGCGACGATCACCACTAAGCAATCAAAGTGACTTTACATCAGAATTTAGCACAACATTCATTAAACATTTATAACAGTAATAGCTATAATGCACAAGAAGAGCCAACAATCCCTCCAAAGATACAGTAACCCGCTTCTGTAGAAGATTAAAAGGTGTGCAGTGTGATCAAGACTGTCACGGTTCCTATAGACAGAGGTTTCTTGTAAGTAATTGAGTTGTTCTGTCTGGAAAAACAGAAGCTCTTTCAGGAATGTTTCAGTGGAAATATTGTTTTCAGGAGATGAGTGTAATATCACTGTAAAAAAACAAAAAAAACAATATCATGCAGGTCAAAGGTAGAATAGTTATAGATAGAGTTTTACCTCGCTGCCGTTTCTCCTCTAAACAAAAGATGTGATTTGGTGACAGACTGTCTAACAAGGGCTTTATTATCGTTATCTGCAGTGTTATTTTGGAAAGCACCACTCACTTGTATAGAGACTTGCATGACTATTCCTTATAATATACGGCTTGTTCATGTGCGCAGGAGATATCAGTAGAAGACATCATAAATTAAAGTCTTAGGAGTGCCACCTGTCAGATGGTCTTAGTGTTTTTTGTCCTCTGCAGACAGGAGCAATTACGTTTTTTTTATCATCTGAATTATAAATTATATACCTCTAAATGAATACTGATAGAGAAATCGACTAAAGACAGAAATCCGCAGCGATCTTTGAGTTGTAGCTGATTGTTCCAATGTTCCAGCAGGAAGTGCGTTATTAACAACAAAATGAAATTAATGCTAGAAAGTGTGTTTTTACATAACCCTAGATACTACCAATTATATCTAAATAAAAATCTAAAATTCCTAAAAAGTACAACTCCCTCAAAAAATAACCCATTTGACTTTGAGTCAGTGACAAATAGGAAAAAAAAAAAAGAAATTGAGGAGGTTTACAGTTGCAAAAAAAACATAGTGTGTGTAAACTACTCAAGGAAACATTAAGAGAAACTGTTGTTACAATGCCTTTGAATTTCTCCTGAATGCACATGCTTAGGAGGGGCGGATAATAAGTACTGTAGCTTTCTGTCCACTTCACTAGTTATGGGAGTGTTAATTCAATACAGACACAAAACTGGCACGTGGAGAGATTGTATGGGAGGTAAATGCAGACCTGCGTCAAACAGCGTTTTCAAATAACTCTTAGCGTTCTTTTTTTAACTTGCTCGAGGCTCCCAGGTGGGCGGGGTTTACCTCATCACAACAACTCAAGATAGTGTCAGGCGTGCTGTCAATGACAGAAAAGCACACGACATTTACTTTCAAATGCATTCCTGTGATTGTCTGAACTCTCTGGCACTCTTTGAATTGAAACTGTAGAAAGTGCTGGAACAGATGATTCAGACTGCGACTTCCTTTAAAAAAAGTATTTATGAAACAAAACTGATGCGTTTTGGAGACTGAGGTCCTTCCTCAGAGTGTTAATGAGTGTTAAGGTCAGTCTGTGCTTAAAGAAGGAGTCTCTGAAGCGCATCAGTCTTGTTTCATAAATACCTTACAGGGA
This sequence comes from Centroberyx affinis, assembly GCF_046629955.1. Lineage (NCBI taxonomy): Eukaryota > Metazoa > Chordata > Actinopteri > Beryciformes > Berycidae > Centroberyx > Centroberyx affinis. Next base: position 681,269 of record NW_027279720.1, read on the forward strand.
GTTTGCGGTCTGAATCATCTTTTCAAGCACATATCCAAGCGAAGCAATTGTTGTTTCACTTCTGTGATGACACCCCGACACTCCTTATCGAAACTGTAAAAAAGTATTTTGCCGACACTATTTGAGGCAGGTCTGGTACAGAGAGGAAGGAAACATGAAGTGTGGTGTGTTCTCCCCAAGAGACGACACAAGCTGTGCAATCTTGATCCCGATCCTCCGGATGAAGACGGCCCTTAGCGGAAGAAGCCGAGTTTCTCTCTGAGCCATTCCTCTGTTAGGTCCTCTGTGTTTCTGATCTCAAACACCTGGCAGAAACAAGGCCGAGCACACAACAGCATGAGAGCTTTCTATTAATACAGTGAGGGAAGAGTCTTATGAAACGTTATGAAAATGAAATGCAAATCAAAATGTCCCTCTAAATGGGTGAAAAATTGAATGAATGTAATAAATTACACCACAATATTCCATTAACTAATTATTACTTACAAAGAGGTGTAACATATTTTTTAACTGATGATGTAATAATACTGACTAATAATGCAGTAACTCATTTTAATACATTCTCATTCATTACATTCCCGAATTTCCCCTAGGGGATCAATAAATTGCGATCTTATTACATCAATTAAAAATGTTACACCCTTTATGAAGTAAAAAAAATGACAGTTTAATAATGTAATAATGTGACAATGTGATAATTAATGTAAATAAATAATTTGATTTTTAATGATAATTTATTACATCAACAGGTTTTATTATATTTTCAATCCATTCAGAAGGACATTATTATTAATATTTAATTTTGACAAGTTATCTGGCAGTTATTACAAGGCTCAGTTACAGTGTTGTATTTGCTGTTATTTAGGCAACTTAACAGACGACACTAATGTGAACAGCAGCTCATAGATGGCTCACTAACCTTGGTCAGTTCGACAGTTTGCACCAGTTTGTTTTTGCTTCCCGCATACATCATCTGCTGCTCCGGTTTGCACCCTAACAAATACAAATACAGGGAAAACTCAAAAGAAAAATATGGCACAGAGCACATAACACTATTGTATGATTCGTTATAAATCATTTATGGCACAAATACTTCCAGAGATGTTCTTACCCACTGGGCTGGAGAAGATGAAGCAGAGGGGATAAGAGACGCGTCCATCATCATGTTGGTACTTGTAACTGTAGACGACAAATGTTCCCGGGGCTAAGGACAGTTCCCATGTTTCACATTTGGACTCATTGCAAAATAGCATGTAATAATACTGACTAAAACAGTTCACTTTCTTACTCATTTTAGTAGAATGAACAGAATAAACTCACATTTAATAAACAAACCGTGTAGCAAAAATGCATTACCTGAATTTCCCCAAGGGGATCAATAAAGTGCTATTTTATCTCAGTTTAAATGATTGACTTGAGGAAAAATGCAGCCGAAACTGTTAATTGGTGTTCTGGGAAATATAGGAAATCATTCACTGAAGTAGAAGTCGATGAGGCAGGATGAGGGAAAGTGAATTACAACACTTCATCACAAAATAACTCCTGCAATGCATTGAACATCACAGATTGATGTAAAATAACAGTGTAAGAAGGTGGATTTTTCCTTTAAATACTGGTAAACACTCATGTCTGTTATTTTTGTTTTTTTGTTTATTTCATTCAAAGGATATCTTGGCTGTCTTTCAGGCAGTTCATCCTTTAGCTCATCAGGAGAAATATCCTGAAACAGGACAGGACAGGACATTTAATGAACAGTTACAGTGAGGTGCTAGTTACAGTTTATCTACAACACATTATCCATTAACATCCAACAGCTGACTAGTGGGAAAACCACAATACGTTTAATAACACAAAGTTCAACTGTTTCCTTTTAACCCCTAGTGTGCTGTTCATCTCAAATTCTAAAGTATGCATTTTAGTATCTAAAAATGTGCATGTGAACATGAACCTGGACTATGTGCAAGCCCACTAACAAAGACCATACAGCAATTTTAGTAACAGAAAAATAGATAACTTACCTCGTGTTCTTCATCAAGGATTACAAGCTGTGTGTCTTTATCAATCTTCACTGAAAGGGAAAAGAGAAAAAAAATACAATTTTATGTTAAATCTTCAGCAGAACCAGTTGCCATGGAAATCTGAGTTTAGTAGTTCATTTAGTCAGGAATAACTGACTTGTAGTGTGTCCTATGTGAGACAAATGTCACACCATCCAGCAAACAAAATGCATATTTTGTTTTTCTTTTATTTTTACATTTCTGGGAGGGGTGGGGCATTTTTTGCCTTTATTAAATGGTTTTTAATGTGGAGAGAGAGACAGGAAAGACTGGGAGAGAGAAAGGGGGGCATAACATGTGACAAAAGGTCCTGGGTCGGATTGAAACCAGGACGTCCCACCTACATGGCATTCTCCCTACACCACCGAGCCACCATTCATATTTTCTAAAGCAAATGCACTTGTGTAAAAAGGAGGCTTATGCCTTAAAGTCAGGCTCCGTGCCACGCAGGCACACTGCTAATCCAATTTAGCAGCAATGACATTTTGATCCGGAGTAAGAGGCGGTGCAGGATAAGGCTTAGGCGAGGTTTGATACTGAAACCGGTGCAGCGCTGGAGCTGGCGGCTACACCGTCACGCCACCTGCTGTATTTGTTAACACTTGTGTATTCATGCCATCTTTGCCTTCTTCCAGTCATGCTGTCGGCCGACATTTGGCAGTCAAATGTCAATATCTTGGATGCCATTTTTTCTTCTGTTTTCCCAATTTGTTGAGGTTAGTTTCATGCCTGAGTGTGCTTACTCTTCCAGAAACTCCCTGCAACACACACCTCCCATCACTGGCCTCTATTGGCCTCTAAGCAGCTCCATTGGATCCTATCTCCCACCATTTTCCATCATACCGATCGATTCTGAACAAAGTCTTGTCAATTGCTCCACTAAAGCTTTAAGTACTTTTCCTAAAAAGCAACAATGCATTGGGTGTTTACAAGTTCACTCCCTCATCTGGATAAGAGACTCAAAACAGTGATTTTATGGTCACAAGCGCACTTCTCTAAACTTGTGGTTCCTACACCCGCTAGTATTGGCCTCTAACTTATTATTTACAAGTTAACCCAATTCATATGCAAACTGCTGCATGCCAAGGATTCGCATAAAGATTCTGCATGACAGCATTCAATAATAATGAAATGTGATACTTTATTGATTCCCATAGTGGTAGCAGCTGGTCGGTTTTATCTGTGGTTTCCCTACTCACTGCATCACCTAACCCTATTGGTATTTGATCTAAAATGCAAAATCTATAAACATGCAGGCAATAAAGTGTCTTAAATGTGATGCCGATACTTACTGATGATAGCCGCATTATTAGTCTGCTTCCGGAAACGGAACTCCCTCAGCTTTTTCACCAGATCCTCATCCACATCACACACCACAAGTGATTCACTCTGTTGGAAAGGGAGAAACACATGAAGACATCGGTGTGGTCACTCAGATGACAGAATTTCACAACCAATTCAAGTCATGAGGTTTATTTCGTTTTGGATACCAGTGAAGTCCCACATATAAACCTGTTAGGGCTTCTGACCAACCTGCACAATTCCTCTGTGTTCGTGTTTTTTTAATGTTCTTTCACTGTGTTTTTTGTGTTAAATTAATGAACCAAACCCTTATGGAAGTGACTTTAAAAATAGAAGCTGACATAAAGAAGAGGTTATAGTATTCACCTCATCAGTATACTTCATTGATAAAGTGTTATATTTGTACACTAAGAGTTTTTTACCCCCGTTTCAGCAGGTAGTCAAACTGCATGCTGATCAGGAAGTGCATCCTCCGCCACACCTATCAACATCCTTTGTTCCCTTAAATTTCCTGCCTTTGTAGTAGCTACTATATGTATACTAACATCTGTTATGAGAGAAAAAGGTAATTTGAGATCTATACTGCCTCTAAACAGTTTAGACTGTTGTTTGAGTCAAGGCTTTTCACTTCTTACACCCATTTCACACATAAAACATTTCCAAAACTCTTGCATGGAAACTACGGAAGAAAGATGTGTAAGAAGAATCCTGCAGAGAAATCCTTCAAAATGTTTCTGTTTGTAAAAAACTCTTCCACATCAGTCACACGTCTCACCATGTCCTCATCTTAAGCTATTGCCAAATAATTATACTTAATTTAGCTTCATGTTATTTAGGATATTTGCAGAGGGTTTATATGTGCGGAAGACAGCTGTAGAGACACAGACTGAAGGTTTAGGTGGTTTCAAATGGTACTGCTTCACTTGAAAGCAATATAGGAAAAAAATCTGAATTACCGAGACAGTTTTAATAAACGTATCTTTTTGTCATTTAAAAATCCTGCGGACACAATCCAACCGGGCTCCTGCAGGACAATCATATACCGGTTCCTGAAGGATTTAATTTAGGATTTGATTTAGGACTTACACACACAGCATTATATAATGCCATCACAAATACACTCTTAAGAGTCTCTGCAGGAGTTTTTTTGTAAGGACCAATCTGAATGCAGAACAGTCACCCAAGGAATTCTATAATTACACCTTCCTGAACAGATGGCTGGTGGGAGTCAGGATTTCTTTGAGCTTAGAGAAAGATATTCACAGATTAAAAAGAGACTGTGGTGTCTGTGGTCAGGACAAAGTGACGTGTAAACCAGGACGCAGAGGGAAAAGATGGGGAGTGGTGATGACATTACAAACCAGAGGTTACTTTAGCTACCTGGATCCCTCCATCCAATGACAGGCAGCTAGCTGGGTTTGCCAGTTGGCTAGCAGTCAGTCAGGAAATTAAAGTCAGCTAACTTTAGCTAGCCGATTCATTTAAAGCATCTAACGTGTAAAATCGATCTGCCGTACAAATGGGACAGCAACATTTCCCTAGCGTGCATCGGCACTGAAGAATATCAAGCTGTCATGACACGAACAGACAAAACCCGAAGGGGAAAACTGTAAATCTTGATATGCGAGCTAGCTTGTTAGCCAACTCCCCATACCAGACGTGTTGCAGCACATCACTATATGAACAGAGAGATAGCCAGACGAACACAGGAAGCTCAGCAGCTTTGTCTTCAGAATAAGGGCGTAAAATGCGTCACTTTGGAAAATAAAAAATATGGACGTTTGTGGGATGGACACAGCAACAAACATTACATCACGTTTTAGCAGAATAACAGCTTTAACACGGGATATTCTTAGACATATTATTTATTTTCACCTTCGTACTTAGTATTACGCCAAAAACGCGTCAATACTTGTTAGTCAAAATGGTTTTATTTTGAAAACCGTGACCGGAAGTCTTGGTTTTCTATTCTGGCTAGCTTGACACTGGTACAATGAACAGAGGGTGGAACTGATGCTAGCGTAGCAGGCTAACGCTAGCCATTCTACGGGCTTACTTTTTCTTGATAATCGTTGCCACTTCAAATTTGTTGTTAAGAGCTGATAATAAAAAAGCAAAAACTACACAAGTTTCCCCGCATGCAACTTCAACAACTTACCATTTTGCTGAGTTAAAAAATGTCCCGAACCTGCAGCTGCTGTTGTGGATGGTAAGGAAGGTGGGGAAGCTTTCAATGTTTTTTTTTTTTTTTTTTTTACTTCCCTCACACATCATCTTGTGACTGGTTGGACCAATCCCACACAAGCGCCCCCCTCTTCCAAAAGTTGGCCGTACATTTCAGACATACGGCAAATATATTTAAACGTTTATAAAGTCTCGTTTATTTCTCAGTATTCTCTTTTATACGCGCACTGGCTTATTATATTAATTTCTGACTGTATCAACTGCTGCGGGAGTCAAGTTAAAATGGACGGTCAGATTCAACTTTATTGTAATTGGGTCAAGAATAAAAACAAGACAGTAGCCTACCAAACGAAAATGTCCACAAAAAACAGTGAAATAATGCAATGGTAGGTCATGTAATCGAACTAGATTAAGACTAGTTCAGCATAATAATATAAAAGTAAAGTGATTTTGTGTGTCGGCTCCGGAACGCGCCCACCCTTTGGAATACGTCATCATCAAGGCGTGTGTGCGCTTCCTTTTCAAGAGTTCTGTCTGAAGCTAGTTGTTGTGTGTGTAGCCCGTAGTTGTATGCTACGGTAGCTAAATTAGCTGGCTACCTGCTTTTCACAACTGGATAAATAATCATTGTTGGACACTATCGTTGGACTGGAGTCCGTCTTGTGGAGAGGTAGCAAGAAAACTCAACTTCCTGTACTTTTGAGCCACCGTCTAGCTAAAATAAACAAGCGAGCTAACCATCTAACGTTAACTAACAGTTAGCTAGCTAGCTAGTTAGCCAAGTATGTAACACCAGTTAACTAGATTCATGTCGAAATCGCTACTAATATTCCTCAGAAGACAATGTAGCGTCTGTATAGCATATCGTTGTATATTTTCTCAGCTCTCTCAACAATTTGTCTGACTACATGAATTTTGTTGATCACCAGTGTTTGATGGAAACAGTTACTCTAGCATTACTCATAGAGCTTTATATGTGACATGTCTTCAAATGTGTTGCCAGCTGACTATAATTAGTTGTCATAACTATTTAATAAAAACTAATTAAAGTTGTGTCTTATGTTGTTTTGTCTTAGATCATGGCAGATTTCTCGGTGAGTTTAAATGACTGCACTGTTACCCATTATTTTATGGTGATTTGATTACATGGTAGCTAATGGTTATTTACTTATTTTATGCTGTTTTGATTAAATGATAGCTAATGGTTATTTACTATTTGAATGGACTACTTTATTTTCATTAGCTTTTGAAGTAGTTTATGAAAAACAATTGTTATTTTATTGTAGAGAGAGCAAGAAAAGTCATCTGCCCTCTCTCTTTCGCTTTAGCTGGCAGATGCCATAGTGGACGATGTCCCGGGCCAGGCAAGCAAAACAGGAAACACTAACCCCTCTGCCCCTGCCAACAACCCTCCTCCTGCTACAAACCCAGGCTGGCCCGGTTCAGCCCCCGGAGCTCCGACCCAGCCCTCTGTTCCGGGTGAGTTTCCTGGGGGACCGTCTGGCCCGGGGGCACCAGGGCAGTTTCCTGGAGGTCAGGGACCGTTCCCCTCTGGTCCTGGAGCACCAGGGCAATACCCCGGACCTCCTTCAGCACCTGGTGGGTTCCCACCAGGTCCTGGGATACCTGGACAATATCCATCTGGACCAGGGGCTCCAGGGCAGTTCCCCTCTGGCCCTGGAGCTCCTGGGCAGTTCCCAGGGCAGTACCCACCTGAAGGAGCTCCAGGACAGCTACCTGGAGCCCCCGTTCCATACCCAACTGGACCGTTTCATTCAGGCCCCGGAGCTCCCCCTGGGCCTTATCCTAATGTGCCTTTCCCAGGCGGTCAGCCAGGAGGAGGGAATGGGATGTACGGACCGGGTGGCCCAGGTGCCTTCCCCCCTGCAGCCGGTCCAGGCGCTTTCCCTGGATTCCCTGGTGGAGCGTTTCCTCCGGTCCCCCCTGGATCATGGGGACCACCTGGCGGCGGAGGTTTCCCTCCAGCCCCTGGCCCCTTTGCTCCAGCACCCATGGGGCCATATGGTGGGCCTTCCGCTCCTGGAGGCATGCTGGTGGGTATTAATACTGTTTAAAACAACAATACATTTGGCTTGCTTGCTGCATTTCTTGGCAGATGTTCTTGCTCTAGTGACAGTGGAGCATCTTCTTACTTGGTGTGGCTGTCTCTGGGATTCAGGGTGGGGAATAACCAGCAGCCACCAGCTAAATGCTGCTAAATTTCTAGCTGTTGCTGGTAAGTTCATCTACTCTACCAGCCACTTTAGCAGGTAACCAGCCATCATATAGATGTCCTATTCTGTTCTAATATTAGTTTGCTTCTAAAATAGTGAATGTGACTGATCATTTTGGTGTGTACCTGCCACTGAGGCTGGTGGACAAAAAAAGTTTGTTTCCTTTCCTGTTGGGATTCTCTGCAGGGTGTTGAGTCTTCGGTGAGGGCTGCATTTCTTGGGCTCAGCGGGGGTGCAAAGCAAAAAAAAATTAAGCAGAAACAACAACAAAAAATGAATATTTAGTCATCAAAACTGTATTCTTGTCTTTCAGCCCAGATATAATCCACCATATTTTTGAAAGCAATGAAATCAACTTTTCAGTCGGACAAGGACATCACCTGCAGAATCAACTTATGGTTTGATTAGGCGACATGGAAATGTACCAAGACTGAATACATGGAGTTAGAGGTTTAGTGTTAGATCTGCCTGGGGATCTGATGCTGTTTCAGTCAAGTGCAATATGATTTTTCCACTTTACTTTTTACTCTACAAAGGCACATTTATTTTTGTAATAATAACAATAATGATACACACCTCACACTAATAAAATCATAAATTGTATATTCCCACTTTCCCCACATTAATTTGTAACTTCTGTACATGATTGCATTAAAAAAAAAAATCTCATTTGTTTTCTGTCATTGTGGTTTGAATTCAGTTTTATTTTGTTATGGCCTTGTACATGTAAAAGATGAAAATGCTCCAGCTTGTTTATTAGCTTTTTCACTCGTTATCTTTGGCTAATCACAGTGACTTGCATAAGAGAGTGCAGAACTAAACTAAGGAGACGATGACTCACTGGGGTGTTGGAGTAGGAATGTGGGCGAGGTCCAACATTTGAATAGTGTTCAACTTAAGCTTTTCCTCTCTTTTTTTTTTCGATGATTTGACGCATACAGCCCTAGTTTAGACTATTGGTGATTAAATTTGATTTTTTTTTTTTTTTTTAACATTTCTACTTCTGCCCACCCTGGAATATTATAAACAGGGTAAACACTATTTGCATCTTCTGTATTTTGCGTAATATATTAGTCATATGGATAAAATTAACACTTATTTCAAAATAAACTACCGTAGTAAATGTAGTGATCTGAAACTGAAATATTTCTTGCAGATGGTGCCCCATGATCTCCCACTTCATGCTGGAATTATGCCCCGACTTTTAATCACAATAGTTGGGGAGCCCGTTCCCGGAGGAGACAGGTATTTATTTATTTCAGTATTCATCCTTTAATTCTGCTGCAAAGATGTCAGTGATACTTCAACATAACTCAAGCCCTAATAACCACCCTGCATCCATCCTAACTGTTCAAAGGACACGGCAAAAGCAATATTTCACATTGGTTAAACATCTTCACTTTTTAAGCACACATACATAAAACATCATGAACAATCAGTCACCCATACTCACCACCAGTTACTTTCATTTAGTCTAAAAGTCACACTACTAACTCGTATACAAACATGGAAAAGTAGACTTAGGTGATATTTTTTCATTTTGGGTCCTACTTTTGCTATTATTTATATTGCTGCTTTCTGCTGTTGATATTGCTAATTATTGCTATTGTTGATGATGAAAGCTGTGAAAAAAGCCTGAGTGTCTAGAAGCCAATGCTTAAGGTTGACTGCTCTTGTACTTCTACAGAAGCCTGTGTTCTACAAAGTGAAATTCTGTTGAAATCTGTTATTTTTCCACCTTTTATGCCACATTAAGACTGAATGAATACTTTCTCAATGCAGGATGGTGTATGAACGTTTTGCTGTCAGCAGCCAGCTCTCAGTTCTCAGTCTCATTGGACTTTTATTTGCAGGTTCCAGGTTGACTTCATCAAAGGACCAGACGTCGTCTTTCACTTCAATCCTCGGTTTCCTGAGCAGACGATTGTCCGAAACTCCAATCTAGGTGGATGTTGGGGACCAGAGGAGCGGGAAGGAGGCTTCCCGTTCGCTCCGGGCCGCCGTTTTGAGGTAGAGTTACTGGAACTGTAGCCAACACTTTAAAACTCACAAGCTTAGGGTGGTTGATACATAATTGAGCCTAGGCCTGTGCTGATATGACAATTTCATAGTACAATTAGCCAAAATTATCTCAATATACAGTATTATCCCCATAATTTTGAACAAGATGAAAACCTTAAAAACAGTACTATAATATGCTTCAATTGCTTAAAAACTAATTTATCATATCAATCACAAGACATTTCTCTTTTTTAAATATGTTTTAATGGAAGACTGTAGAACATATGTAAATTATTTATGTAAAATATTGACTTTTTGCATTTGTTATTCAGCCTCCCAACAACCTCAGCGGTTATTGCAGTGGTAATAAAAATTAGGGGCGGTGTCATTTTTTACCACGATATATATCCTAGTAATACAGGTTATTGTCCCATCCCTAATTGATGGGACAATAATTGCTCTTCTATTTGCTTTCAATGTAAATGTTGAGTCTCGGGCATCAGACCATTTGAGGCAAACTCCGAAGCAGGATTTCCAAATTGTCAATCAACTGAGTGCTGATTGCTACTGGATCAGTGGGGAGTGGAGAGAGGAGAGAGGATGGGTTTAGTGTGTTAGTCTTCCTGGTTTCCTTCAGACTTAACTGCCGCGGCTTTATTTTGCATAGTCTTTTTCCTAAAATTTTAATGAGATTTAGGAGCTCTCGAGGTCAAGGAACACGCGACCCTTCAACATCATCAAGCTGCATTACCTAAGATGGCCCAGCCAGTCCTGACATTTTCTATCTATCTCCCTCAGCAGGTGGAAAAAGTACTCAAATCCTTTACTTAAGTAAAAGTAGCAATACCGTAATGGAAAAATACTCCATTAAAATAAAACTCCTCCATTCAAAACTGAACTTAAGTAAAAGTCTAGAAGTATTAGAAGTAAAATGTACTTAAGTATCGAAAGTAAAAGTACTCATTCTGAATAATGGAGTGTTAAATTATTGATGCATTAATAAGAAGTATTTTAATGTTGTAGGTGGTCCAGGTGGCGCCAGGTCCTAACTACTCCATACTTTAAACTCTTATATTTTATAAGCTTATTGTATGTTTTACATGTAAAACCTTATTCTGCCATCAGATAAATGTAGTGGAATATATTTATCTGATGACAATATAAGTGCAATATTTCCCTATGAAATGTAGTGGAGTCTCACAAAATGGAAAATACTCAAGTAAAGTGCCAGTACCTCAAAATTGTACTTAAGTGCTTGAGTAAAGTGTACTCAGCTGATTTCCCACCTCTGCTCTCCCTGCAGCTGAAGATCCTTGTGGAAGAGGACATGTTTAAAGTAGCGGTGGACGGCACCCACCTGCTGGAGTACGAGCACAGGGTGGGGGGGCTGGAGGAGGTCACCCTGCTGCGGGTGACGGGAGACGTCACCCTCTACAGCACCGCCCCCAGCATGATCTGACTCCCACACACACACACACACACACACACACACACACACACACAGACACACACACGCCGCCGTAGAGGAGACCTAGGTCACACCTTACCACTGTATTTGAAAACCCTTTCAGATACTTTTGATGCGATTGATGGAGCTTGCAAGGCACATAGTCAGCAAAGTGCAATCTCAGCCTACCTGGCACTTATTCATCAAAGCACAAATTGGCAGATTCACCCAGGTCTGATACACTACAACGCATTCGTTCTCTTCTTTTCTTGTTTTTTTTTTTTTTTTTTTTTCTGGTAGAAGTCTCGATTTGTAGCCACTCACAATCCAATATATTTCATGATTTAACAGTATCTAAGGTAGTCAGTGAGATGAAGTGCGGCTAAAGCAGTTAATGTTTTAGGGGGAATACTAATTTATACCTAATGAAAAGATTGTAGGCCAAATGGAAAAGTGCGATGTGTCCTAAACATTTCATATATTTTCCATAGTATGCTGTATTTTGTTTATTTGTATTATTGTTTTATTCTGCTGTCCTATATATTATCACCATCTTGATAAGCCTTTATGTTTGTGGTGCATGAGAGTGTGTTGCTGAAAATCAATTTCCTTTTGACTTGTCTTATTTCACTGCTGGGCGGCCCCCCTTAATGATTTGAACCCGAGCCTCACTGGCCTGTAAATATAGGCTGTTGATGAAGTTTTTAGAATTATTTATATACCAAGTTTTGAACCCCGCCTTTCCTTTTCTTCAGTATTAATCCTCATCTGTAGTCTTCTGACTGGAGGGTCAGCGTCACGTTTTACTAAATCTGATTTCATGTTGAAGTCAAGTCTAATGCTAATTACAAAAGTAAAGGCTCAAATGTCAAAACAAAACAAAACAAAACAACTAAACAGTGGGAAAGGGGAAGGGTAAGTGCTCTGATTTGTTGCCAAAGATAACAGTGGTACAGTATTTTGAGATGATACGCTTATAAATAAAGGAGCAACAAACAAATAATGTGTGATAATATTGTTTTGATTCACAATATTGTGTACCTACTTTTCTGTGGGCTTCGGCTGTCTGAGCACATATTAAAGATCGGTTTGCTCTCTTTCCTTATCTTAATCAATAGCAGGGAAAACCAGTCATCTTATCATTTGTCTAAGACAGTGGTTGAGAAGGTTTCAGGGTGTCAACAAAAAAATTAGAAATCTGTTTTTTATTCCCTAGAAATGCATACTATGAGAGAATGAATATGAGATATTTCACTTTCTACAACACAGACAATTAAGGAATTAAATCAGATTTAATAATAACAATCCTCTCAGTTTGGGGTCCCTGAGACAAAACCTTAGCATGAAAAAGTCTGGGGTGTAACTTCATTCTCTCATGTGCATCCATGCCGCTTTCTGATTCAAAGGTCGGCCTGAAATCCCGTTTTATCGCATTAGAGGGCAGCACAACCACAAATCCACATTTTCAACTGTGTGTGCCAGAGGAAGCAGGCACGGAATCGAAAGTCCTGAATGAGTTCACCTTCAGATAAATAGTTTGTCCCCCCCCCAAAAAAAAACAAAACACAGGACTTTTGACATCAGCTGGCCTCTTGACAAAATGAATGGATCACTGCACTCTGCAGCCAAGGTGATGGACATAAAACTGAAGCGAGGACCCGCAGGTAAGAGGGAATATACACCTTCAAGGAAATGGCACAGCTAGCTAGCAGATGAGGTACAATATGTTGCTGGCTAGCTAGCTACGTAGCACAGTAATTAACGTAACGCTAACGAGCCTCTGAAGCTTGTAGCCTCACTGAAGCTAACCAGAAAGCTAAATTGCGTCTCAGAAATAACCACGGCACATTTCAGCCTGGGTTATGGTCTGCTAAAGTGGAGGAGGGAGTTGTGAAAACCGACTGGGAACTAGCAGCTAATTAGCAAACTCTGATATAACTGTTACACACTTTCCAACAGCTACAGAGTATTTTAAAGTGCTAGGCCTGTCAGACTGTAACTGCCAATTTTCTTAAGCCAAATCAATGGCGCTGGAGAGTCAGGATTACTTTTTTTTTTTAGCTTTAGCTTCCTTCTAATTACAAGTGAGAGAGTAATGGCTGCTAAACCCTGGGTGCTTGTTATGTAATATTTTATGACATGAGGGGTTGGTGACATTAAACTGGATGTCAGTATTGTGTTGGAATGATTCCTCTTGTACTTTGATCCACTGAGATAAAATACTATGTAGGAATCTGCAGCTCCTGCCACAGTAAACAATGCAATCCAATACTTACTGTATTTCACTCTAAAACTGACTCCTCACTGTCCTGTTTATCTGTTTTGATTTCTCAGGCTTGGGGTTCAATATAGTCGGGGGAGTGGACCAGCAGTATGTTATGAATGACAGTGGCATATATGTGTCCAAAATTAAAGAAGATGGAGCAGCAGCTTTGGATGGGAGACTCAAAGAAGGAGACAAGATCCTGGCGGTAAATGTTGACTCCCACTTTGTGATTTTTTTGACCATCTGTGTTTGTCACTTCAAAGATATTTTCACACTTGACACACGTGTTATTCCGTTGCTTATCCACTGATTGAATTGAATAATGTTATTGATGAGTGTTTTTTGGGTTGTGTAGATTAATGGAGTCAAACTTGAGGATCGGACGCACAGTGCTGCAGTCGAGCTGTTTCGGACCGCAGGGGAAGACGTGGAGCTCCGTGTTCAGCAGAAGGTAGATATGATCCCTATCTCTATTAATATATACATTTTTAATTGCCTTTTTGAACTCTTCTTATAACATCTGTTTGTTTGATTGATTTGTTGATTGATTATCTGTGCTCTTTCGTTCTATTCACTCTGTTTGTGCTGCAGGTTGGCATTTTGTTAAGAAATGTGGGGTGCAATACAGTCGTTATTATAATTCGTAAACTTGTATTAGGAAACTCTTCACTTTGGCGGCCCCAAGCAGTAGTGAGCGATAGCTGTTTGAATTTTTGAGAGTTTGAAGGACTTCATCACCCAGAAATCATGCGATGTTAACATCAGTAAACTGTGCATTCCTCGACCCTAAATGTCTTCTTCTTATTGGCTGGTGGAAGTGGAGCTGGAGGGGTAATAATAGTTTTTGGCAACAGATTCAGTCATTGTTGGTGAGTCCTGCTTCCTCTGGACGGGGCGCTCACTCGTTGCTGCTTAGGACAGTGGTTCTCAACGTGGGGTCCAGGGACCACCAGGGGTCCTTGAGTGGGTTCCAGGGGGTCCCCAGCAAATTGATGAATTGTTAAAATTCAGCATTATTTCATTTAGTGAACACAATCAGAGAATGTAGAAGAATGACTGTTCTGATTATAGTTTCTCTGTTATCTCTCTACCTACAATACAGATAGTCATGGAATTCTGGACAAAATCTTATCTAACAATACAAATATTCTCAGATTTGGATCCAAGAGACAAAATCTCATCAAATGGGGGTACGTGGCCCTAATGTGGACTAAAGTAGGGGGTCCTTGATATGAAAAAGGCTGAGAATCACTGGTTTAGGAAACAGTGTTGTATTTCGCTCTCAAGTTTTGATTCATCACTTCCCCGAGAAGATTTCCTGCCAGTGAAAATACCTGACACCAGAATTTAATTTGGGCAAAAAGGGAAAATCTGCGGCGTCTCTATTAAAGGAGATGGGGCACTCCTCTCTACTGCAGCCCCAATGTGTGTTTTCAGCTGATAAGATGGGTGAATTTTTACTTACCCAGTGCAGTTTTAATGTTATTCTGTTTTTTGTTTTTTTTATCTGTGTGTCTTGCAGTTGCCCCACATGAACGGACCCACAGGCTCAGGACCCGAGGGCGAATCCTCTGTCTCTCCTCTTGGAGTACTGGCTGCTGTCGTGGGAGCCGCTGCGCTCTTTGCATTCATTTACATGCGGTTCCAGCCACAACTTAGGAGGCACTTTTAACAATGCTGACGTTATCTGTATTTTTTTTTTTTAACACCAAAAAACTTTGCTGAAGGCCAAAGAATGAAGAGGGAACAAACTCTAAAAAAAAAAAAAAAAAAAAAAAAAGTAGACCTTATTTTTGGTAGGTGTTAATGTCACTGATGAGTTTCTCCATGTTCATGTGTATTGTGTGATAATCGTAGCTGTTTGACCCCCCCCCCATCCTATGCAAAATGTTGCTCTCGTACTACAGAGATTACTTTAATAGATAACTTTGAAGGATGTACTCATTACATTCCCACTGCTGGCTGAGCTGAGCTGAGCTCCTCTGCCTGT
This sequence comes from Centroberyx affinis, assembly GCF_046629955.1. Taxonomy (NCBI): domain Eukaryota; kingdom Metazoa; phylum Chordata; class Actinopteri; order Beryciformes; family Berycidae; genus Centroberyx; species Centroberyx affinis. The sequence continues at coordinate 696,750 of NW_027279720.1, forward strand.
TTCAATAGGTTATACACAGCAGTAGTAGTAAATCTATGGGTCAGACTCACTCGAGCTTCCGGGTCTCTCTCTCTGGACACATTTCCAAACTGAAAGCCAGTGTTGTGTTCAGCCACTTGTAGGCCTCTCTCTCTCTCTCTCTACCTTCACGGCTGAATGGCAGGTCTGTCTTGAGGGGGGGGGGGGGCGATGTGAGAAGAACCCACTGTGTTTTCTGTCGCTAGTGGTCGAGGTTCACGTGGTCGGGCGGGATTTTCATTCTGCTCTATTGCACAGAACTGTGGAAGAAACGGCACGCTGTTGTGCTTCCTGTATATCAAGCTGTGGGATCGAAAAGGCTGCAGTTAATGTAAATGTAACGACTTGTATTTCATAATGGACTTTAGAGTGCCTTTTTTTGTCTATTCCAAGCAATAATCTTGTTGCTCCTTGTCATAATCAGAATGAAAATCCAGCCCGTTGTGTTTTTGTGTTTATCCTTTTTTTTTTTTTTCTCAGATATATCCATTAAGTCTGTCAACGCCCCGTTCTAATAACTAATTCATCTAAAGCACATTAGTCCAAACTTGCCAAACAGGATCGCTTTGAGTTTGGATATCATTGTAAAGTGTCACATGGTCTCTCAGGCTGAACCATTGAATCGATATTATGCAAACAAAGCATTCCTTATATTGTTTTATGGTGAGAGCAGTTTACTTTATGATTCTCTTGTCACACCTAAAGGCTCTTTGAGAAGAGATGTTACCATGTTTCTGTTGTGGGTTTTTCCGGCAAACCATTTTAACCATTCTCTAATTCTGTAATTTCACATTTCCGCCAGTGCTACTGTCATGCAGCTGCGTCACACCTTCTGCTGAGTCTTTTGTCTTGTGGGATGCATGTGTAAATTGGTCTATGTTATACAAAGGGAAATGCATTGTTCGTTTGGTGAAACATAACAGGTTTATGAGCTCCAGCCAAATGTTAAAGGACGAAAAGCTTAATACTGAGAAGCAGTTTTGAGCCACTCCGCTGAGAAGAGGAGGGTTTCTGAAAAATAATGTCTTGCTGTCAACAACTTTTTGCACTAACCGCCATCATGTAACTCATCCAGTAATTGCCATAGAACAGATGACTGTAAAGGTTTTGTGCGTGCTGGGAGTATTTGCCCATATTTCTTCTCTGTCGGTCCGCAGCATGTCTGTCTGTCATGTAAATGTCTCTGACTTTATGTGGCTCGATGTCTCTGTAAATACATTTCATGTCGCTCTGCTGACGGGGATTGTGAAGAAGTATACTTACAGTATGCCAAGAAAAACAGATCAGAAGCACTAAATTATGCAAATACTATGTGTTTGATGTCCAAGCACCTATTAAAATTCATGTTGAATTCGCCTTGTTTTTGCATTTTTATATATATATATATATATTTTTTTTTTTTTACTTCATTCATACATGCAGAAAAAGAAAACATACATTTAAGTAGTGGGAATCAGTGTTTAATAATGGCTTGATGAGAAGATATTCAAATAGTTTGTATGCTTTAGTGTAATAGATTTGCTGGGAGCCCAGATGTATCAAGTTGTACAGCGATTACCATAACTAAACCGGAAGTCAATACTGTAACTTCAAAATAAAAGCGCAACATGTATCGCTTGAATGGACAGTAAAAACCGTATCGAAATACTCAGTGGAATCATTGTATCCAACGGAGTAAAACGATAATGGAATAATAAACAAAGGAAAGGTTTGTATTATGATGCATGATATTTTCTGATTAAATAATCCATTGTGAGCAGGAAAATTTAAAGCTATAAAAAACTATATTTGATAACTTAAAGACAAAAAAAAAACAACCAACCAAGCGCTACCAACTCTGTCAAGCCCGCCACATTTAATAAGGTAACTTCCGGTCATAACTTTCAAAATAAAGGCCCTTTATCAGATGTGCTTTATTTTTGAGTAATGCAAAGCACAAAAGTGAAAATAAAGAAGACATTTAATGAAGAATCTGTCGTGAATTAAAATCAAATTGTTAGTTTTTCGTCCAAAAATTTCCTTTTCACGGCTCCCACCCACCACCACCTCTCTCATAAATCCTGTATCTCAGATCAGTTGTTGGAGGAGGATGTTGCCTCGGAGGCAGATATGATGTAATCAAATGCTTCACTCCCAATCAGAGAGCGAGAGGGACAGAGGGACAGAGAGAGAGAGAGAGAGGCTGTACCGGGGGAGCGCAGGCTGTAATAACGATACAGATGGATCACGGCTGGTTTAAAGTCTCTCTGAAATAAAACTAGAAACACGAATCGAGAGGATTGAGCAAACAGAAACCGGACTGAAAGGTGAATCATGCCGAGGCTCTCTCCCGACTGAAGATGTGGGATGCGGGCCACAACACCAGCCGGAGATGCTTGTGAACCCGACTTCATCAGCTGTAATTATGGCACCATCATCATCATCATCTTCTTCTTCTTCCTCCGTACCTGCGCTCCTGTTTGTTTCCCCCGCAACATCCTCGGTCTAAAATGGCTCGCACTCCGTCTCCATCGCTCGGCTCTGGTCGCCTTTTCGCCGTAGTGGCCGCCCATGATGAGAGGAGAGGAGGAGAGATATCGGCGATCTCCGCTTCAGATTTCAACACTTGTAGGCCCGATGTCCGCTCCGGATCAAGTTATCACCCCGGCCGCTTCTGATCTATTTTGAGTTTCTATGCTTTTCTGCAACCACAAGGCTTGTCAACACCGATTCCCCCCCCTCGCTGCAACAGATCTCTCTCCCCATTTATTTATTTTTTTGGAGATGGGCCGCGTCCAGTGCTGCAACTCGCTGGCCTCTGCCGGGATTTGAGTTTCATGCTTTTCTGATTTTATCCCACCATGCTTCTTTGACATCTCGCTAGTCTTCTGGGGTGTTTTTTTTTTTTTTTTGCTCTACCTCCCCCTGCTTTGGACATTTTCCCAGCTTTGGACATCCGCACACTCCTCCTCTTCCCAGGGGAATGAACAGCCTCCATCCCTTCAGCTCTCACTCATCCTGAAGCCCATGGTGTGATCCTGTGATCTAGGAGTTAAGAGGTGCTGACAACCTTAACGTCGAGGGCGGGACGTTTGCCTTTCCATCTCAGGACTAAATCATGGCCAATGAACCTGTCATCCTTAATGTGTATGATATGGTAAGGCACGGTCCATTTCACTGCACTGTATACATGAAAAGTCTCTTTTTATCTGTATTTTCCACATTATAAGATGACTGCAAACTAGACACCTGCACAGCAAGTGAACGCACCACTAGAATTAGCAGTTGCTCTAGACACCTGTTTGTGTTTCTGTTGCGCCCTTCACAGCTATTTTGATGTTTGAAAGAGCCCAATTGGACACACATATGGACATGAATACCAAGGCAACACAGGTGCCTTCACACCTAAAGCACTTGGACACGCATCTTGAAGCAGGAACAAACAAAAAAATCTGCTGCAATACCAAGAGAAGCAGAAGGTTGAATAGTTTGTATCCCCATCCGGTTCGCATTTTGAGGTGTGAGTGCAGCTTTGTGTGGGCTTATCTGGTTCGCTGCAGCCGCTGCATTGTGTTATGCAGCCAAAGTCTAGTTTATCTGCTCGACCAGACTTTATTTGGAGGTGTTATTGTGCTCAGGAAATCAAGTCGGCTTGTGAAATAGCAAGAGAGGCCGGTGAATTTTAGAATTGATGGCCTCTTGACAAAAAAAAATTGGTTTTGTGCCCTGACCACAGGCCTGCCTCCGCCCCCCCCTGACCTCTGTCACTGTGCCTACAGCTGGTCTCACATGATGCAGGCACACACACACACACACACACACACACACACACACACACAAACCCACACAGACCAGCAAAGGGGACAAGGGTCCTCATTCAGATGTGTGCCCACTGTCTGGCTTCACATGGGAACACACTGCTGAACGACATCCCATGTGAATATTACACAACATGTTGCTCCAAATCCTCAGAATCGCTCCATTTTTGGCATTTTTATATTTATATTTTGCGATGTGTTCATACTGAAGTAGAAGACTTTAGTTACAAAATGAGACATCCACAATTTGAAACTAGTGACTCCTGCTCTTACAAAACAACTGCATAAAACAAAGAAAATCTGTAGTTTTTAAAGAAAGTCCTTGGTTGGTTTATGGCAACACTTTTACAGACTGGAACCACTATAATATAGAGATGATCAACTTCATGATGTTTTTGTTTTGAGATTAACTCTTCAAATGTTTTATACTTTGGTTTAAGTTTTATATTTGGGAAAATGCATCAAGTATTTGAAAGTGTTCTCATCTTTTGGCTTTCAAGAGTCTTCACGGTTCAGTTAATGAATCAGTTCACTCCATACTTAGAGAAATTATATTAATACAGCAAAACAACAGTGATGCAGACGTGTTATCATCAACTGAGACTGTGTTTTGGCTAAGGAATTAGTCACACACACACACACATGCACACAAAGCCAGGTGTAATTTTGGACACTCCGCTCTCCCCTGATGTCTTCAAGCTGTCTCACAGACGAGGACCTGAGTGGAGCCGATAGTGACAGCTGCTTATGAAAAAAAAACCCAAAAAAAACTGTCTGATTAAATTGCAGTGTGGCTCTGCTCTGCTGTCCTGGGACTTAGCGGGTCATGCAGGGGCTGGGGGAGAGGGCGCGCCTGGAGAGGGAGCGATGAAGAGGGGCAGAGAGGGTCCGAGTCGGCCTTAAGGCTTAAATACCTTCCTGGGAATTAAACAGAGTCAGCAGAGTCTGAGTTATCTGCAGAGAGATGATGATGATGAGGAGTTGATCGTCTTCAATGTGAAATCAATGAGACTGGAAGATGTGTGCAGTGGTGCATGGCATATCTGCATAGCCAGGAGATTGCTGGAGACTAGAGACTGCATGGATCGTTACAGCGATGCAACGTGGATTCAGGAAGGAAGGAAGGAAGACGAGACGAGAAAGGAGGGCACAGTGTTGCAGAAATATGATTTATATCGGCCAATTTGTGACTGACAAAAGATCCAGGAACGCTGCCAGGACTTGTTTGTTTGTGCACTCAGGTGATTTGACAGGCAACTTGTCACCGTTTCAGCCCACTTGTCTCATTTAGGGTGCAGAATTTGCCCTCGTAATTTATTGTTTCCTATCAAGATGTGGCAGAGGCTGAGAAAGAAAGATTTTCCCTTTGTCAGAAGTCAGCCAACCAGGGTGGAGGTCACTGCAGAAACACGAGAAAGACTTTGTTGACATGAAGTGGGGTGGATATGCTTTTATTGTATCACTCGGAGACAGGAAACGTGTTCAATTATTAATAGGGGACAGCTGGGGGTGTGTGGAGAGCTTTTAACACGTTTCCTCGGGGGTGTCTGCAAGGGGACGGCAGGCTCAGATGGGGGACGGGGGTGGGGGGGGAATTATCTCCTGACTGTGTGCTGTAAAGGGCGGCAGGGCGGCTCAGTGGTCGGCTCTGTCATGAGTGTCATCTCACAGCAAGAAGGGCTTGAGTTAGATTCCCTGGCGCTTTCTGTACAGAGTTTGCATGTTGTTGGCCTGGATTTTCCTCCCACACTCCAAAGATACACAAGTCAGGTGGATTGGAGACTCTAAATTTGCCCTGTGAAGGACTGAAGACCATTTCAGGGTGTTTCCCCCGCTGTCTGCCCAGTGCATGATGGGATACCCCCCCCTCCGCTATGACCCTGAACAAGAATAAGCGGATAAAGACAATTAATTTTCGCTGTAACAGTGCAGGTTGTCCAAAGTTGCACAATTGTCAAGTACAGATGCAGAGAAGAAATCCAATGTTTTTTTTGGAAAACATGGACAATTATTCAACTTTAGATGGTTCAAGTGCATAAATGTTTTGATGTTGTCCACTTAAGCCAGAGAGAGCAGCCAGTGCTGGTGATTTATGAGTGTTTTATTTTACTACAAAGTCACTAGGGCTGCACAATTAGTTGTGTTTTAATTTTAATCACTCTCTACATTTAATAATCATAGAATTTTGGCATATTGGCAAATGTGAAACACTTAATTTAATCTAGAACATCCACTGAAGGTGAAAATAGCCAAGATGATGCTATAAGTGCAGTAAAATAATTTTGTTCCCCAAATTCCTCAAAGACTAATAATCCCAATGAATAATCATGATCATAACATCTGTCAAAATAATTGGGATTATCTCTTCAGCCATTATCATGCAGCCCCAGAAGTCACGGCAATCATTTTGTCTCCTGCCAAGTGTAATTTATTTAGCGAGGATACAAACAAAGTGTACAAAGTCTTTTTCCTGACAGATTAAATAAACACCATGCACAACACTTTATCTGTAGTCTGTGCAACAAGATTACACATCAAAGTATTTTCTGTTGAGCTGCTGCATCATTCCTTATCCGACATAATACTCAAAGTAAAAATAAGCCTCAATGCTTCCCTCTCTCTAACTCTCTCTCTCTCTCCCTCTCTGCAGTACTGGATAAACGAGTATACCTCCAATCTGGGTATTGGAGTCTTCCACTCAGGCATTGAGATTTATGGAAGAGGTAAGATGGAGGTTTCTATCTGTCCATGAGATCAAATTACAGTTTCTCAGAGCTCGTTCCCAGCAGGCCGAACTCGGACCCCGTCTATCACATCTGATCTAGAGACACACAGCTTTTTTTTTTTTTCACAGACATGAAGATGAACTGGTCTTAAAAATTGGATGTGGAATTTTATTCTTGATAATATGGCCCCCTTTCTCTGGGTTGAGTCATCACTGAGTCATCATGTATTGTGTGTGTTTCTGTGTGTGTGTGTGTGTATGTGTGAGAGAAAAAAGAGAGAGCGAGAATTAGAAACCAGCATGAAACTAGATCACTGGGAATTCCATTATGCCCTTGCAACCAGAAATATTGGCTCTGCGCACCGAGAAATATGATGACAGCGAAAATGTTGTCTTTACTAAGGCAGGAATTTGCACCTCCTTTAAAATCCAGCACAAATATATTGTGTTTGCTGCATATTTTTCATAATGGCCGCACAAATCAAGTGAGAATCTCCAAAATGTCTTTTCAGGAACAAAGAAAACAGCCTTATTTTAGCTTGACTATCATGATTTTTTGCTATCCACTGAAATGGTTTCATAAGACCAAGAGGTGGGAGTATTTTCTCAACCCATACAGGACGATGTGATCCTTCGATTGATGTTAAAACATCATGAAAATCAACAAAATTGGAGTCACAAGATTTTCACATGACAATAGTGATATCTCACCACATTTGTTTAAACATGTGGTATGAATTTATTTTTGTTCTGCATCAGTCGGAGCGCTGCACTCTCTCTCCTTCACTAGTTGTTACTCATTAACAGCTTGATTGCTTGCTCAAATACCAGGTACAGGATAGAAACACAAAGGTAACAATTCCTGTTGCAGGTAAATAAATTCTGTTTGACAATAGGGAACTTGAATTGCTAACTGTTAAAGGCACCCTATCCATTTTACTGTGCCCCTAGTGCTCCTTACTGCTTTCCATTGTACTGTTGTAAATACAGGGAAGCGAGGACTGTAATTAGTCAGGCCTAATGACATAAGTACAGTGTGGCAACGATTAATTACTTTCTTCTCTGTAATTACAATTGTTTAGCGCTTCCATTTGAATCGTTAACCTGTGTTTTGCATCTTTGTCCTCTGCCATGCAGAATTTGCATATGGAGGGCACCCGTACCCTTTCAGTGGCATCTTTGAAATAAACCCTGGGAACGCTGCTGAGCTTGGAGAGACATTCAAATTCAAGTGAGTGTACGCCACTTCACATACAATGCGCTCTGATGTTGCTAAATGTCAGTGGTAGAAATAGGCCCACTGACGACTGGATTTCTCTGTCCTTACACAGGGAGGCCATTGCTCTGGGTACCACAGACTTTACAGAGGAGGATATCGATAAAATCATGGAAGAACTAGGCAAAGAGTTCAAGGGCAATGCCTACCATCTAATGCACAAAAACTGCAACCACTTCTCCTCCTCGCTGTCTGAGGTCAGTCTGGGGAAGAGCTTCTCTGATACGATGTTTTTCACTCACATGTTTCTTATTTTCCTTCTGGAATGTAAGTATTGCACACAAATTAAGATACAAAACAAAGGAGGGTAATAATTATGAATAAGACAAAAAGATCCTATGGCTATTTATGCATACAGTACATTAGATGTATAGATATATACATATATACAGACCAATATGTATATATGTATATATCTATAAATCTAATGTACTGTATGTATAAATAGCCATATACATATATACAGACCAATATGTATGCCTACATTTGGCTTAGAAAATAAAAAAAAATGCAATACATCCACATAATCATATCTGCTGATTTAATCTCCCACTTCTTTCTTGCCATTTAGCAGTTTAATTATTCTGATAATACCTGCACCTTGATACCAGTTTTTAAAACGTATTGTCTACCAGTGTCCCACATTTGAGGAATCAAAACAACTGCAATATTACTAGTTATTTTTCAAATCATACACTTTGATACAGGGATGGGACGATATGCTTATCTCACGATACGATTCGTTACCCGACATGGGGTTCACGATTCAATACAACCACTATAAGATGTAATAAATAAAGGTTCAATGACAACTAAGTCTGACTGTACAGGATTATGTTTATTTCTGAGCCACAAATCTTTCTAGCGATGGCATTGGCTCGCTAGAATGTAAAAAAAAACTATGTTAAAATGTCATGACAAAGTGCAAATAATATAATTTGGATGTAGAGCTTGTGAAACTGTGATGGACAAGCCGTCTCCTTTGTGATTACAACAGCAGAATAAAATGGAGCAAATATCGCGATTCATTTTTCTGCCCCACGATACGTATCGTCACATTTTTGTGTTGCGATATATTAAATTTCGATATATCGTCCCATCCCTACTTTCATACCATCTTTTTCTTTTTCAGCTACTGTGTGGACGGGAAATCCCTCGCTGGGTGAACCGACTGGCGTACTTCAGCTCCTGCATCCCCTTCCTGCAGAGCTGCCTGCCGAAGGAGTGGCTGACCCCGGCCGCCCTGCAGAGCCACATCAGCCTCGGCCTCCACAAGGAGGAGCAGAACGAGTCGAGCGACGACGACCCTTCCTCCCCGTCGGGGGCGGCGGCCGCTGGATCCGGCTCGTCCCACAGCTGTCGCCACACGAGGGTCTGACCCACCCCCACCCCCCCCGCCCAACACACTGACCTCTGGACCTGCCGGCCGCCGCTGCAGTGGCCACAGTGGCATTAGCGGGCTTGAACAACCACCTGACCTCATACTGTTTGTCCTCTGAGTGAAGAGGCAGGAAAAGAAGACCTGCTGCCAGAGACTTCAGACCTGCAGAGGCGTCCCGTCCCATTCAAGGGCGGACAGGCTGACAGAGGCAAACTTCGACCGCAGTCCTAGGCAGCGAAGCGTGGCTCAGACTTGACCACGGCTACTTGTAGATCCGAAGTTTGTAGTACAGTATTATTAGTCTTTTTTCCATGAACTTTGAAACCTTTGTCAGCCTTCTTCCCTGCCCTGCCTCCAGAGCTGCTTTTGTAGAATAGATAGACACCTGAGACTACTGATAGTGATATTACCAGGAGTTGCTAACCTGCTAAATTTCAAGAAGTTCTTGTTCAATAACCTCGATGTGGCCTTCAGTTGATATTGTTGAATCTGCTTTCTTTGTGTGGAGCTTTAGTAGTTTACTTTGGCCATTTTTGAAGGTTAGGGGGAAAGGATTTTTTTTTTTATTATTATTTCTCAAGTCCGTTCTGAACTAGTGAAAATGTTGCACGTTGACAGAATTTGACAAAACAATGAACAACCAGACTAAACTGACACACCACACTTCCGATCATATCATTTAAGTATTTCATCTCATTTTCACTTTGGAGAAAATTAATCTAAACTGGGACCTATTTCTAAGATCAGCTGCCAGATAGCCTTGAGCAAATTATACTAAGGGAGGAAACTGTTCAATTTAAGAACTCACTTATGCTGTTCTCATGGCCTTGGGCAGCCCAGTCCCTATTTCTGAACATCAGTAATTTTATCTCAGAGATAGTAACAGAGAATCAAGCTGCTCCACTGACAGTGAACAAGTGGTTGACTTTGTGAACCAGTACAATCTTTGTCTAAGCTTTTATATCCAAACAATCTTTATACTACAGTATAGTGCTATAACTTCCAAACCAGGAAATGCACACTTCAGAGAACATTTCTGGGTGGGAACTGGTCTAATCACCTTTTCCATTTTTTCCACTTTGTTCTTAATGGAGCTTTACATTGGTTGGGATATTGCAGATTACAGATTTCTCTGTTGTTTCCAGCCATGGGAGACAGAAGTGAATGTTCACCAGAAAAGACTGAGCTGCCACAGGACAGAAGAAAAGCAGAAATGCAGTCCTCCCCCTTTAAATTACATTACTCCCTGAGCTTGTATTTCTATGGATGATTTACTTCGGCTGTAAATGTTTCGACTGTGTTTACAGAGACAAAACATTTGAAGGCTAGTGAATAGACCTTGATAGAAACAGTGTTTATCGTTTCACCTTCCACCGAGTGTTTTGAGGTTGGGTTTGTTGCAGTGAGAAGATCAGGCTGTGGTAACGGGGGAAAATGGGATGTCATGAGGTTATTTATTATTATTACGTATTATTTTAGCATTCTTACCATACTTGCCTGTAGACCAACCCATTAAGGATTATTTTTTCTGCTGAGCAGGATGGTAATGGTGGCGATGACAATGTCGACCATGGCCTCCTCGCAGTTTTTCTCCATTTCAATTCATGTCGCTGTGTTGCTTTCACGCAGCCCATTGAACTAGTTAATCTTCTACCTTTTTCCCATCTCTCTGGTTATTTTCCTGCTGTAGTGCATTCATGGACAGCTACCCTTTCTCAGGAAGGAAATCACATGACTCGTGGCAGTAACACAGTCATCTCATTCCTATCGACCACCTTGACAAATGGAGTTGAAAGTGCAAATTAACTATATTTGACTTTATATTGTTAAATAAGCTATATCCTTATTTATTTTTTACATAGTCTTACATTTCACCAAGTGTATTGTGTTCAGATTATTTTGCCGTTGGATTATTTTGTATATTTTGAGTTGAAATGGGCTGTACAGTGATCAGTATTCCATGCTCAAAATCTTTGGCACTTTCTACAAGAACAGACCAGACAGATACTTTTTTCTATTGTATTGTGTCAACCTTAACCTTGTATGTCTTTTTCCTAACCTAAGACAATTTCAAGAATGATATAGTATTAGAATAAAGAGACCGAATAACAATGAAACGTTTTGCTCCTTTTGTTGGCAAGAAGAAATATTTAGCCTATGCAAATACTATCCAATTTGTGGTTATGAAGAGCAAGAGCTTGAAAAGAATATAAGGCTTCAAAATGAAAGAGAAAAATTACATGATATGATTGACACAGCAGATGGTGATGATGACTAATTTATTGCATCAAAGCACAAATATTTACTCGTTTGTCAGAGAGAAATACATATAAATATGATAAATAAATACATGTAACTGTGACCAGGTCAGTAATGTCTGAAGTGAATACACAGACTGTAAACAAGAGCTAGATTTCCAGTAGTAGACTAACAGTTAAAATGTAAACGCAGAACAGGGTTGCCAAATCTGTGTTGAATCCCCCTTTCAACGTTCCAGAAATCTCCGCATTTATTCACAATTAATGAAAGTTCTAAGGTACTTCATCTTGAGAATGTGCAGTTTTTCCCCACTATATTATTAATACAGGCAATAGGTGATTTTTCATTCAATGGTACAGGCGCAAAGTTATCTACTTCAACCAAGTTAACTATTAACGTACCGTAGCTGAATAACTACACAGCTGGCACCCAACCTGGCAACGTGCAGCCAGCGTTTCCTCTTCCCTTCCCTCTGTCGCCTGACGCCCCGTGCACTTTGCACTGACTCGCCATTTTGATACAGTCGAGTAACGTTAACTTCACCTAGTTATAGTTGTAAACAACCGTTTTTGGAAGATACAAGAATAGAAAACTGAGGTGAGAACCTGTCTATGTTTGTTGTTAAATCGTTTCCTTAACATTACGATTGTTTAACGAACTAAAGCTAAGATGCATGTGTTTGGGGAACAGACGATTATGTTTTTCTAGCTAGCTAGCTAGCTAGCTAACGTTAGCTTGTGCCAGCAGAACTCGAAGTAGCAAGCTAACGCTAACTTCACGTTAGCAAACGATATGGAGGCACAAGAAATGACCATGCTAGCTAGCATTATTATTAGCATGATTATACAGATCACTTCCATTGTCGTTATACAGTTAAGTTAGCTAACTCGCTGTGTAGTTAGATGTTTGCCTAATTGCTCAGTTGTGTTTTACAGCTAATATGAGCGGGTGTCGTGTCTTCATCGGCCGTTTGAGCCCCCACGCTAGAGAGAGGGACGTGGAGAAGTTCTTCAAGGGCTACGGACGGATACGGGAAATCAACCTGAAGAATGGATTTGGCTTTGTGGTGAGTGTGGCCGCCTTGCGTGAATTATTGTGTTACTGTTTTACGCCTTTACTGAACCAGTTTCCTCATTTTTTTTTTTAATCAGGAATTTGATGACCACAGAGATGCCGACGATGCCGTGTACGAGTTGAATGGCAAAGAACTGTGTAGTGAAAGGTATTGATCTCAGTTTGTTTTCTTTGGGTTGTGGGCCCCATTCTGCGGTGTCCCGATGTGATGAGAGCAATTGTATTTAAAAAGCCTAACTTAGGTCTCAGTATAGCAGTGAGTTTACTCCATTTGGGTTTTGCCTGGGAAAATCCACCCTCATATAGGCCTACTCTTAACACTGTTGGAAATCACCAAGTTGTGATATTTAATGCATTCCAAGAGTTATTTTCTGATTAAGTGTTGTAACCTACTTTTTTGTTGTACCCACTTTCCCCCAACCGACTTCTACATAAATTAGTGATTTCCTACATTTCCCAGAATGCCTTTTGACAAACCTCCTATAAAAGGGGTTCTGTGATTAAACTCTATTATAACTGCGCTTGAAATATCTCAAAGTGTCGTTACGTTGTTTCTATTTAGCTAGTTATCTGTGGGAATAAGAAAAATACAACAACATGGGCCCATAAATGCAAGGTACATTGGCAGTAGCTGTTATTAAGTGTTAATGTGTTTTATGGTGGATTTTTCCTTTAAGAGCCCCTGCCTTAATCCAATAAATAATTTAGTTTCAGACGGCATACACAGTATAATGCATAGCTACACGACTGTAACCGGTGCCCTTAAATATAACTTAAAATTGAACCTATATTTCCTTTATTTGTAGACACATTTGTCACACTGAATCAGTCCCTTACTTGACTATTATCTTAACAGTTGCTCTCTCTTCCCTTCAGGGTCACAATCGAGCACGCTCGCTCCAGAAAAGGAAGAGGTGGTGGTGCTGCTGGAATGGGACGTTTTTCTCCACGGTTCGGCAGCTATCGCCAGTCTCGCAGCAGTGGATCCAGGTACAGTAGCCGTAGCTTAGCTTCCTGAAACCTAAGCTAATGAGTTATGGAAAGCTTCTGCTGATGTTTGGGAACAATCAAAGAAGCTGTTACAAAGGAAGAGAAAGGCCTTTGTCAAAGAAATTTTCCAACACAATAACAAAACTGGTATTACAGGTTACTTGCCCCCACCATTTCCCCCCCATGTGTAAACATTTTCAATCAGTCTCCAAAGATTTTCACTCAGTCACAGCTGAGGGGTTTTCTTAGATCATTAACTGTTATAAATAAAGTTGTTGATGCTGCCTTATGTTTTCAAATGTGTCAGCTTGGATAATTTACAAATAAATAATGAAGGAATTGGAGAAAAAACAGAAGTCGCAGGTTTGTATTCTCAGTAGTGCATTCGGTTAATCTTTTAGTTGTAATTGGTGTTGAGCCGTTTCAGTTGTTTGTAAGGGGGGGGGGTTAGCTCTTTCAGGGTTATCTGGTTGTGCCAGAGTCAAAACAGGACAGTGAACTATGATAGCTGGACCAGCATGTTCACCCACGTATAAAAATTGATAAATTACAACTTAGTAACCGAGTTATGGCTTTGGGCAAATTAATGATGAAAAATACATTAACATGTACATTACAAACTCCTCCTTATCAGAGTAATGAGAACCTCTGAAAGAGGTTTTACAAGTGTGACATTACTCTCTGAAGCAGCATTAACAAAGACCAAGCCAAATCAATAATGGCAGCATTTGGCAAATGGAAGCTGGTTATTCCGGCTCTGAACCAAAATCAAATATTGGCATAGCTCTTCCACGTCAGCGTGTGATAGTAAAGTAAACAAATTAATGATCAAAATGGAGAGAAACTGGCTACACTGTTGGGATAACTAGTGAAAGAAGGGGTTAATATTACGTTACAGCCTTTGTTCAATACTGAAAGTTTTATAGCTTGACTTTGATATACTCACAACCTGCACAGTGAAGTGTTTATCACTCCTCCTTAATACATTCCTTTGGAACATTTTTTGGTCAATGTTTGTTGTGTGGGTGGCTAACCTGATTTCCCCTGTGGGGATTAATAAACTGAATCTATGTATCTGTTTAAGGCTTTCTGTGTCTCCCTTGATTTGAAAATGTAATAATCTTTTCCTGTGCAGGTATGGCCCTCCTCTGCGGACAGAACACAGACTCATTGTAGAGAACCTCTCTTCACGAATTAGCTGGCAGGTGAGAGATTACCTCAGTTTCTTTTCTATCATATTACATAAGTTATTCTTTATTATATATCAGCTTTTAATGACAATGTATTTTTTTTAATGAAGCAGCATTAATTTGATCGGTCCGGGTCAATTTTTCAGTAGTTACATTACTTTTTTTAAAAATTGGAGATGTACTCATTAGTTAATTGGTGAAGTAGAATAGCAAGCCCCCTAACTGTTTTTTACTTTACCTCCATTTATTGTTTCTTTCAGAGAAAGCACTGTTATGGGCATTCTAACCAAAAACTTTTAACTGTTTTTTAACAGCTGCTCTGATAATGGTTTCGTTTTATCGGAGTTGCATGCACACCCTCCATGGAGGTGTCTGAAGTGCATAGCGCCCTCTCCTGGTTGTTTTTCTGAATAGTGTCCATTTGGTGCCTCTCCTTACACGCAGTTGCCGCTGGTCTAAGTCTTGGCTGGGCCCCGTAGCGGGTGAAAGTGGTCTAGCGCAGGATACGGTAGCCTTAGGAGGTCCGTAGCCACAGTCTGGAGGTTCTGTGGTCTGGCATCCCCGACTGCTGTAACCCCCCTCAAATCCACGGTCCCTACACTCTCCCGTTTGGGTCTTTTTCTGTTGCTGATGGAGCTGGGGGGTGTTGAGTTGGGCGCACACCCCTCCCCCCACTTGCTCTCTGGTGGTACCTCACTTGTGGAGGCCGGATTCCGAGTCAAGGCCGAGGTCGTTTCTCAAGGGCTTAACACTGCATTGGTTCCCATTTGCTATTTGGACAAGTGGCTCTATGCTAAAATCTTCCTGGGTATGGAATGGTAAGTAGCAAAAAAACTCATGTGATTGGGTTTGTAAGGGGTTGGATGGTAAAGGGGTGTAGATTAGGACGGGCAGGGGGAGAATAGTTTTATTATGTTAACAATGTAGTTGGTTTGAGCCCATATTGAGTAGCAACCAATTCATTTTGATAGGCCACATGAACAAAAAGAAACCTCAGATAAAGCTTTTTATCCATTTACCCATAGTATTATTGTCATCCCCCCAATAATGATATACAAAATTTTATTATTACATATACTCGGACCATAAATCCAATATTAACTTGAATACTGCAATACATTTATTTTTGACATTAAACATATTAAAACATTAACTGCAGTGGTAACTGTATAGAATTATTAAGCGTTTCACTATGTTAAGTCCTTTTTTTTGCCGACCAGTTTCAAAACAAGTGCGAATTTAAAGAGCCACTTAATGGGACTCATAAGCAATTTTTGTTTTGGGTAAAGGTAACGCTTGTCCACTCTCACGCAGCATTTTCAGTGGATCTTTTGTTTACATGCCCTGCACTGAAATAGGAGCTTATCACATATATTGTTTTGCTGTGAAAGTCGGCATTAGATAACCAAAATTACAGTTGTGAATGCTGGTTTCATGCTGCCTGCTCATTTCTCTCACTCCAGGTTTGAAAAGGCTCTCACAGGCACCTCGCACATTTTGTTATTTGTTACTAATCCCACATATGCTTTGAAACAGGACCTGAAAGACCTGATGAGAAAAGTGGGTGAGGTTACCTTTGTGGATGCTCACAGAACCAACAAAAATGAAGGGTGAGTTATTCTCTTCCGTTACCCAAACCATGTCTTTTATATTTCTCTATATTAGATTTCCTCCCCTGAAGGAAGGAGACGTAACAAAACGCACTAGGATGATTTTTTAATGAATCTACCTTAATATCCTCAGGGTTGTTGAGTTTGCATCTCGCAGTGACATGAAGAATGCCATCGCCAAGCTTGATGGAACAGACTTGAATGGACGCAAGTTGAAGATCTTCGAGGATCGCAGGAGGAGGTGAGTGGTTTTTACCATTGTTCCTGGAAAGATTCATGTTAAAGCTGCTCTAGGCAACTTTGTACTTTGATGGCCCCAAGTGGCAGTGGGAGATAACTTGACCTCATTAAATCATGCAATGTGACCTCAGTAAACTGTGCGCTCCTCTGAAGGTGCTGGAAAAGATCTTTTTGAAGCCGGTTGAACTAGTTCTGAAATGATAAGTCAATGAATCGATTAGTCGAATGTCAGAAAATTTATCAATTATAATTTTGATTATCTATTAATTGTTTTAGTCATTTATCAAGTAAAAATACCAAACATTTGTTGGTTACAGCTTCACAAATGCTAAGACTTGCTTGCTTTTCTGTTTCATATCATTATAAAATGAATAAATCTTTTTTTTTGTCTGCTGGTCAGACTAAGTAAGCAAGTTTAAGAATCACTTTGTCCTGTGGTAACTTGTGAAGGGCAATTGTCAATATTTTTGACATTTTATAAGCTAATCGATTACTACTAATCAAAAAAAAAGATTGGATTACTCAATAATAATGAAAATAATTGTTAGTTGCAGCCCTGGGTTCAACATTTGTTGGTGAGTCCAGCTCTCTCTGGACGGAGTGCTTGCTAATTGCTATTGAGGAGTTTTGTATCTTGCTCTCAAATTTTGATTTGTCACTTAGCGTGGTATCACTTTGTGTGGATACCTGACATTAATTTGGGAAAATGGGTTGAATCTACAGCATCTTAATTAGTTGGAATGAGACGCTCTTCGCTGTTGCTGCCCCACTTTGTGGTTGTGATGGATAAGAATGGTGTACTTTGTACATAAATCTTGCCTAGTGCAGCTTTAAGATTATTTGTGTCATTATTTGTGTTATATTTAGACCTCACTATGAAATGACATACTTGCACTGGATTCTGACACTGAGTCTATTTCTTCTTGTATAACACTTAAAAATTTCCTCTGTCTTCCCACAGTCAAAGCAAGAGCCGCTCCCGTTCTCGCAGCTACTCCCGCTCAAAGAGTCGCTCCAGAAGTCGCAACCGTTCCAGGAGCCGCTCCAGATCCGCCAGTCGCACCCCAGAAAAGAAGACGACAGGAGGGGGCAAGGCTGCAGCGAGATCCCCCTCCCGCTCTCCGTCCCGCTCCAGGTCTCGCTCACGCTCCCCCGCTCCTGCCCAGAACAAACGCTCTCGGTCTCGCTCCCGGTCCCGCTCCCGGTCTCGTTCCCGGTCCCGGTCCCGCTCCGCCTCAGCAGAAAGCCAACACTGAGATTTTTACACCTATACACACTATAATAGACTGGTGCTTCGCAAGACCATAGTTGCTGACCATAGGCCTATGTGATGGCTGTTTGATTTGTAATGAAGGGGAGGGGTTGCCTTTGGGATGGCCTCTTCTTTTGACATAACAGCGTCGGTCATGATTGTGCCAGCACTGGCTTTGTAATTTTTTTGAGTAAAATGATCCAACGTAAAATGATTTTTGTTTCCCTAATAGTTTATAATTGATACATTTTTCCATTGAATGCCCTCCACATTTTAATTAAAATCCAGAATGACACAAAACATTTTGATCAGATAATGTTACCTTTTAACGGTTACATGCCATATGAAGTAACTCTCTTTTTGAAATGTCACACTATTTTGGAGCTTGGAGAGCAGTCCAAGCTGTCTGCCAGGAGTCTGGTCCAGCAGCTGCCATGTTATGATTCCATCCACCCCTCTGCTTTGCTGTAGTGTTCAGAATAGTTTAAGGTTAGGCGGGAATCGTGTTGATTCCCCAAAATGTTGGTAAATATATTTTTGTTTATGATGGTAGCTCCATGGCATTGCCGTGATACTGTGATTATGCTCCTGATGAGGTACCGTAATGGGTGCCTCTACACATGTTGCATTCACTGCCCTGATATGTGAAAATATAAATGCAAACATCTCAGATGGTGATTTAAGTCGGCTCGTTAGTACAATGGTGTTGGAATCTGGCATTCGTTTTGACTTGCTTTTCTGTGTGAAACTGCTGAGTACCAGGACCTCGTCTAGTGTTGGTGATTAATTTTCCTTCCTTTTTATAGAGCTTTATTTTCAGCCTGGCCCCGCAGGGTGTTGTGGGTCTGAACACAAGAAAGCTGTGGGCTCGTGTGGCTATTGTAGCAGGGAGAAATATCTGTAAATTAACATGTTGATTTGCTACAAATAAAGGTTATTGCTTATTATTTCTCCTTGCAATAATGTCCAGGAAGAAAGGTGTCATCATAATTCAATTTGGGGTTTTTTAAGAATATTTTGTGTGGGTGACTACACAAGATAGTGCTTCTGGAAAGGTTTGGACTGAATAAAGCTTTCACAACTCTAAGATCTGTCACTCAAAGTACAGATCCTCTCTTCTGCAGTGTTTACAAATAATACACATGTAAACAAAACTCCAGGTACAAACAAATAAAGATCATTCTTAACTTATATGTACTGCCAGTCCTTATTTCAGGAATAATGGAAATCTGTTTTGGTATGATAAAAAATCGAATCTGTCTATTGTGTAGTGCGATTACCTTGCGTTAGAGCAGAGGAGATATGGCAGATGAAATGTTGCATTTTCTTCATTTACATCTTAAAATTGTTACCACTTTACTTCATGAGTCAAAAAGTATGCATTAGTTGTAGGTTTGGAATTTATAATCAGACAAGGCAGGATAAAAAGTAAGAATAGAGAATTATTTCTCATCATTGCTGTGATGTCATATCTTCAACACAAACCAGTGCGTCATCCATAAAGTCTTCCTGGTATCATCAGCCCACAATGATTAATAATCATGATTAGAAGCTATAAATCTATCTATAGATTTTTCCCTTGCAAGATGGGAAGTGAAGCAGCTTCCTGCTCTTTGTAAATTTCTCTGGATTCCCACTTTAACATGGACTGATCCAAGGGAGTCTGCTAGTGATGCTAGTGTCCATCACATGTCAACATTCATATGATACACACTAGTACACTCTTCTAAAGGATGTGTTTTTTTTTTTTGTTTTTTTTTTACACACAAATGCATAACAAGTGTATGACTTTTAAGAGCTAAACTCCCCTTTTTTTTAAAATTTATTTTCCCTCATCTTTTTTTCTTATTTGCATATTTCTGCTTATTTACCTTACTCAATAAATTTTTTCCCTTGGTCCCTATTTTCCTTTGCTTTTTTTTTTTTAAACCTGTCCTAGAAGTCTTGCTTAGGAATTGTCGCTGTGTACTATGAAGAAGTGTCACACTGCTTATATGTCCCTTGTTATCTCTTTGTTTTAAATACACAATAAAAAAAGATGTCATTTTTAATGTGTGTCTATTGGGAACACATGGGCTCTTTGTGTTACTTTCCACACAACATATGTAAAGAAAATATGCTGTGTTAAAACGCATTATCCTTAACATATGATGTGTCGAAAAGTAACACAAATGTGTGTTGTCCCAAAGAAGACACACGAACTTGTGTTAAAAATTAATTTCCTTGTCTCCAAAGAGCAGAAGAGGTGAGAAGAGCTGCCTTTGACAATATGATACTTCTAGATGAGCTATCCATCGGTTAATATTATAATATTCATCAGCTCTAGCCAAATTCATCTTTAATATTACATGTTATCAGACGTTTTTATCCATTGACTGTAGATGCAGTTACTCTCCCCAAAAGCTAACTTGCGTGAACAAGAAGAAAACACATCAGGTCCAACCAAAGGGACATTAGAGCAGTGATTCTCAACTTTTTCATATCAAGGACCCCTAATTTAGTTCACATTAGGGCCACAGACCCCCATTTGATGAGATTTTGTCTCTCAAACCCAAATCTGAGAATATTTTTACTGTTAGATATAATTTTGTGCACAATTCCATGACTATCTGTATTGTAGGTAGAGAGATAACAGTGAAACTATGATCCAAATAGTCATTCTTCTACATTCTCTAATTGTGTTAACTTCTGGTAAATTAAATAATGCTGAAGTTTAACAATTCATCAAATTGCTGGGAACCCCCTCAAGGACCCCTGGTGGTCCCCGGACCCCATGTTGAGAACCACTGCGACTTCCAGCATGTTGAATTTGACCCAAGCCAACCACCACATGGTGGCAGTGCCAGCTTGCAGTGAGATGACATCAAACTAGTAGGATAAGAGGAGAATACATGGCTGTGCACAACTGAAAATGAGTGATCAAGGGTGAAGGGAAACAATTTAGTAATGCAATGGCGTTTTAATTAAGTGACACTTAATTGAGCCCCAAAGGAACATTATATTTACACTTAGAGGAAAGCGCTATTGATATAGACCGGTGTGGGTGATTTGCTCAAGGGAACTTCAGCAGGGCAGATTTTGAGAGAGGAATTGGGCTGTCTCTTTTACCACAAGGTCACCCTGATTCAAAATGCAACCTTTCCATATTCAGTGTTTCAAATGTAAAATATGTAAAAGTGGGTCATGTAGATATCAATGAATGGGTGCAAAGGTGCAAAATAAGGTGAGTGAGTGGGTTATTTTAAATACCACCTTCTACATGCAGCAGTGTGAAATGAGAGGGTGAGTGCTCTGCTAGTGAACAATATATCATCAGAGAGGCTTCTGGGTGTGTTTCAGGGCAAGAAAAGTGAATAATAGAGACAGTCTGGGAACCGAACCGGCCCGGCTTGGGTCCAGTCCAGGATCCGCTGCACTGCACCTGCCAGAGAAGTCGACAAACTGCAGCGCAGAGAGACCGCCGATGACGTTATTTCCTGGGGCTGGTGGTGGGTGGGAGAAGGGTATGGGGGGTGATTGATACCACAGAGGAGCAGGCTGAGGAGGAGAAGCGTGGGCGTTGAGGAGATTAAACTAGTATCTTATATAGCTCTCACCATGAGAGACGAAAAAGTAAAAATTGCTGTACTGTATAGCCTACATTAGATAATTACAGGAATTTAATTGAAAAAGATTAGTTAGCCTAATGTTTTGTTTGGAAAATGAGTAATATAGAAAAAGAAAGATACAATTATTGACAATTTGTTGACATAGCCTATGGAAGGCAAGATTAATTTGGATATAGGCTAAACACAGAATCTACCTGGTGAGTAAAGAGAAGCAAATTAAAGAGGGTTAATGTGCCATATTGCACAAGATTTTGAAATATGAAGTTAAATATAATTTTGAAATGAAATATGAGTTGAAGTGGTCAAGTTGTGTTTACTGTATATTGAAACAGGGAAGAAAAAGGAACAAGTTAATTATGGAATACAGCGATGATGTTTGCTAGCAACTTCCTGTTTCAATAACAAACGTGGCAGTTTTCCACATAACCACACTCTCTATACAATGTATAGAGAGCCTAAGTCCCTCCCCTTCCGGTGGACCACCATGGGACCTTATTTCGGAAAAAATTTGTACGGTAGTCAACGGCGAGAGACAAATAATTGTTTGATCCCGTTTGAATTGTGCCATGAATTACACATGATGATGTTTTGTCGATTTAAAAGATAATTTTGCAAGTCAAGAAAGTCGCAGTTTGTCGTAAAACTGTGGAAGTATAAGACTGTGAAAATACGTAATTAGAAAGACTACACACCCAAAAGTCGCATAAGTGACGTCGTAACTTTCTCTCTCCACAAGCTACGCAGAGCCGCTGAAGCTCAGTCCCGCTCAGATAGCAGTAGTATTATACACAACCTGGAAGGTAGACAGTAAGATTTAAACTGGTTTAGGATAGTTTTAGTACAGTGGGGGCTAACGTTATGCTTGTGTGTTTCCTATGTTTCCTTCCATGTTGATGTCGGTGACATACATTGTGCGAGACGAGAGATGTAGTTCACTGAGCGGTTTCACACAAAACTAAACGTTACTTTACTGTTTTACCACAAACTGCGACTTTCTTGACTTTCAAAATTATCTTTTAAATTGACAAAACATCATATGTGTAATTCATGGCACAATTTAAACGGGATCAAACAATTATTTGTCTCTCGCCGTTGACTACCGTAGCCTACATATTTTTTCCGAAATAAGGTCCCATGGGAGACAGCGGAAGGGGAGGGACTTAGGCTCTCTATTGTCAGGCCAGGATCACAAATAATGCGTTTAATTTCCGATTTGATGGAAGTTAATTTATTTGTAATGAGAAAATCTGGTTTCATATAATGGGAGGGGTGGATGCATTTTTCAAATTTCTGTGATGGTATTATTGGTTGGAATTTTTTATGTATGTCTACTGGTAACCACTAACTCACTGTTTCCTAGGAAGTAAGAGTAATGGGATATTAAAACACTATATATATATTTTATTACTGTTAAATATATATAGACCTATATTATGATATGCAGAATTAGCTAACAAGGTGGGAAAAACTAATTTTGCATTTCATTGTGTTCATTGTGTTAAATCCATTCAAAATAGTCATAAGTCTTCTCCGGCTTCTCCTTCCCCGTTCGGTGTCCTCTGCGGCACGAATCACCCCCCATACCCCTCCGAGTAGCGTGGTAGGCACAACAAGCACAGCGGTCGGTCGGTCCGCTCGCTCTGCCCTGCTCGCGCTGCAGTTCCTCCCTGGCACCGCCAAGCGTGGAGGATCCCGACCGACCCGGGCGAACAAGGACGGAGAAATGCGCGCGTCCTCTGCCGTTCACATTGCACTGATGTGAGCGCGTGAGGGAGGGTGGGAAACGACTTAACCGACGCACAGCCAGACATAACACCCGGACCTGTCTGCTGTTTACAAATACCCAGCTCGGTGTTGGACGTCCTCTCCACCGCCCCGGACCATGGCGGAGAGAAGTGGCCGGTTGAGTTTCCCCGGGAGCGGGGCGCTCAACAGACCCGTCCCCATGAACCTGTTTGCAACATGGGAAATAGACGGATCCTCCCCGAACTGCATCCCAAGGTAAGGCACGGCATGGCATTGCGCTACCGGGGCTGCCAGTGGGCCCTTTAAACTTTAAACCTCGGTGTTAACCGATGCCGCCAGACGTGCAGGCTGTCATTTGTCAGATAGCTTCAGCTGCACAGCGGCTCGCCTCCAGCTCGCTGTATCATTATGGCAAGTGGATGCTCTGGCCCTGGTGCAGGATGCATTCAACCATCTGCATAGTTAGAGGCAGTGATGTAGTGGTGCATAACAAGGTGGGTAAACTGTGACTCCAGTCAGGAATCATGATTTGGCAACCAACCACCAGGGTAAACAAATAAAATTCCACCTTCAGTGCAGCATTAAGCCAGACTGAAAAGGTGGGTAAACAATATTCTGCTGATAAAAGTTGGGTAAACACTAAATCTCTGGTTTAGCTAAATGACTTGGCTGGGATGCACTGAATGCTCATAAACATCCACTCAAATGTCATGATAGACTGCAGGTTTATGCTAGAATCAGTGGTTCTCAATCCTGCTGGTTTTCTACTCTACCTGGTAGCTAAATCCACTCATCCAGTGTAATCAGGAAGCAGGATGAGACCTTGGACACCGGGTGAATGTCATCAACTTCCAGGTAAAACAGAAAACCAATGGGACTCTAGCGTCTGAGAGTGAGGACTAGGATTGGGAATCACTGTGCTAGATGCAAGATCTATATCATGGAGCAGATATGGCTTCTGTCTCAGAGGTGCAGTGACCCCGAAGTCTCAATACCTCTCTGGAAGGGAAAAAAAAAAAAAAAAAGAGCAGAAGCACTAGTTTGCTGGTAGCATTCCTGGAGTATGATGGAAACGATCTGAGCTTTTTGCTACAGTGATGAAATATTCAGTGATGGATGTTCTTCTCTGATACAAAGTATGCACATACAGTATCTTGCTGTGATGCTACAACAGAAATGAGTCTTAAGGAGTTTGTGGTTGAAGCCCTGCCCCAACATGACTAATACTTGCTGTCAGACTTTGGTCAGTACAGTCAGCCTACTGGAGAAAAACACAAGCTATAATTAATATGGGAGTTTGGAAGTATTGAGTTGTTTTTTTTATACTGATGACTCTCTCTTCTTAACTTCTCTCTATCCTCCGGTGGATATTACATTGCATGCCTTTTAGTCGAAATAAGAGTTAATCTGCAGGAATAGCGCAGCTGTGATGTTCAGCAGGACAGCAGAGAGGCCTAGTGGATGGAGGCCGTCCTGTAATGGAAAAGTCCCAGGTTCAATCCCCCATGAAGCTGTGTGTGTCCCATCTATGGAAGAGTCCTTCATCAAGACACTGAACTCCCAGCAGCTCGGGTTTTAGTATCGATCTACTTGATTTAATTTGATGGTTGCCTCTACAGTGAGTTGGTCTTAATTGAAGCTCAGCCCAGACCTAACTGCTTGTGTGAAGTGAACTGCCAATCAAGACGTCTTGGTGGATCAGTGCGGCTCTGTATTGACCGCTGCCTCGCAAAGTTTAGACAGGATGAGCTCAGTTTGTTAACCTGATATCGAGTCTCCTGTCTCATTCAGTGGTATCAGCGGTGTGAGATGGGCAAACACTCTGACTGCTGGGTATCTTCAGTGAGCAGTTTGTTCACATATTGTCCAAAGCACATTGGTGTGTACACTTTTCTTATTTATTGAGGCACTAGGAAAGCTGAGAGGGACACAGAGCTGGGGAGACACATGAGAGAAACTATTTGCAGGTTTCAGTAAAGATGCTTTTCCTCACTTATTTACCATGAAATCTACTGATATCAAGGGTTTTTGTTTTTAGTGGGATGCTATCCCCTGAGTCCTATAGGGCCAGATAGGCAAATTGACCTCAAAAGCTCCCAAGCATGACTTCTTCAGCACATTGATTGCTTCGCTCTGTAATGAGACATGTTGGGAAAAAGAATTACAGTGGTAAATGAAAATGTCTAAATGTCAAAAGTCATGCCTTTCCTATACAGTTTTGTAAAGTATGAGCAAAATAAATAGTGGAAGTTGTCAGGCCATGGATAAACTGAAAATTAAACATGTCTCATTACAGAGTGAGTGTCAATATTATTGCTTTGGTGCTTTTTGGGGTCGATTTTTTTGTGTGTTTTTTTTAGTATCCATTGGCCCATTAGGATTGCATTGGAGAGCTGTGCACCCAGGCAAGCGAGACGCAACTAGCTCTATAGTAACACAATTAACTAAGCAATTAATTAAGATTTTGGTCAGAATCGATTGGTGCAATGGAAAATGATGTGAAAATAGGAGGTCGTAAATGGCGGTAGTTATGCTTTAAATCTCGTCTCGGTGGCGGTCTGGGATGGTGTGGCGGTTTGGACTCCCTCCTGCGGAGCCGCGTGTGTCTCTGCTGGTCTGCGGTTGACTCCCAGCGGGGGCAGCTCTCCTCGTCTCCCCTGCTGCTCTCTCCTCACAGCTCTCCTGCTGCCTCAGAGGAGACGGCCAACTGCCCACTCTCACTGAAACAAATGACCTTTTGGTGAACTCTAGGTTTAGGTCTGACACTCAGACTCAGAGAGAGCTGGACCGCAACCTTACTCTTTTGTTGCCAAAATGAGAGTTTAGAGGTGATCCATGCTGTATACAGGATAAACAGTTTCCTTTCCTTATCTGCCCCTGTTATTTTTGCTTGGCGGGACGTCACTGCTCCAGCACTCGGCCGCGCCAAATCACTGGAGACAGACAGAAGTAACATTCTTAATATGTGCTGGTACACTGTGTGCTTCTCCTTTTCTTCACTTTTATCTATCATTTCTTCATGGCTTCATAAATCCCTCTCCTCTCCTCTCCGGCTCGGAGGTCTCTGAAGCCCCAGGCTATTAGTCTGGAAGGCTTACAGGATTGCTGCCTCTGCACTGATCTCACGTTTCCCAGAGTCACCTGAGGACACGAGCTGCTCCACGGTGAAGCGCCTAATAATCACCTACCGTAGGTGAGGGAGGAGCATTGATCACCAATCTTGGAGGGAGGTAGAATGATAGTTGGGGGTGATCTGGAGCTGCCAGATGTGTGCACACTAGTCCACACACACAGGTCCATTGTGGCTCAATGAGAGCGTGGCCCTAACACTGTCAGGTTTAGGGGTTTGATTCCCACTGGAGCCAAGCTAAAACTGAAAAAATGCCAAGCCAATGCCATTAAAGATCTGTGACTCAAAAATTAAAATAATTCTGCACAGTCATACTTTGTTTTCATTGAACTTTTATTTATTACATCATATGATATGGTGGTTGTATCATGAGATAAGCTTATGATCCCATCCCTACATGCTGTGTCCACCAAACAGCAAGTATCATTCACACGTTCACAAGGCATATAGAGACTATATGGATCTGGTCTGCTGCTTATGTTGGATTAATCAAGGCTATGAAGGTTAAGCCTCGGACTCACATGGTTGTCCTTGTTCATTAAACCCATAGACCACCTGCCTAAGTGTTTTTGTCTGACGTCCTGAGTGAAAATGTGAAATGTACTCTAAATTTCGTATCACCTCATCACGAAAGGCATTTGAATGAGTTCCAAATGTGCCGTTTCATCGCTCAGGGCGTCTGAATGTGCTCCAATAATTGCACGCCTGTTCTTAAATACGGTTGTGTCCTCTAAGAGCTTCTTCATCCCTCCATCCCCCGTGCAAAATCAATCAGACTGGCGACGTTACCACCTAAGCCGCTCCTCTGTAAAAGCCAAGGGCAACCGTGTGTTTCATCTTGGTATTTTTGAAGTGGGCATCAGTTGGATTTCTGCGGAGCGGCGTACAGCAGAGAGCCCACAGGCGCGAGGCTAAGTGCAGTGAGAGTCGGGGTCAGTCTCCGAGACAGAGCAGGGATTGAGTGGGCCCTCGAGTGGCAGCTGGACCCAGTAGGCCGTCATATTTGGGCCTGTTGGAGGCGAAGAGTGCTGAGATGTCGCTTTGAGCCGCGACAAGACACTCGCTCTTTTGTCCCCGCGCTGCCTGGGATGCTCGCACTGCGGGAATTTAGAGTAGGATGAACGGGAGGCAGTTAAATGCTCACATTGTTTTATGTTCCCTGTGTTATGTTCTTGTTGTCCTGCACCCAGCGCCTGATCTGTGCTAATGTTTGGTGGTTTAAAACACTAAAAAAAAACCTGAGTTATGAACCATGTCACTCAAGTTGACGCTGGTGACTTTTACGCCAGGCGCTTTGTTTTCATAAGAAAGCCATTGTCAAGTGAGTTCCCCTGCCATGTTCTGTGAATGCTAAGTCAGAAGGCATTATGTAAGATATCCAACACCCCGCATCTTGCTGATGCAGCGCGTCCTGGAGGACAGACAGGGCGGGATGGGAAAGGGCAGCCGCCTCCCTGCCTCCCATCTGAGGTGCTGTGTGACTCTGCAGGCCGATCAATTTTGCTGCCAGCTGATTTGAGTCACGCCTCACTGCACAGCATCACGCCTGACTGATTGCCTTTCATTTTCTTCCAATATATCGACTTTTTTTTTCTACCGTCTGATTTCTAGGAATACTACTGTTATTATCTTTGCATGAGTATTTGTTTCAATCCACTGCCTTTCTGCAGAATGAGATCGGAACACGACAAAGCGGGAAAACAGCAATTTCTCATTCAGAATGAACAGGAGTGAAATAGTACTGGAAAAAAGCTGAGATGCACAGTAGAGAATTGTTCTCATTGAATATAAGCAGCACAGTTGGGCTGCCGGGAGGGATAAGGCTATGACAGGGACTGCAATCAAAAGTCAAGGCCCATGTGACAAATTGGATATTGCAGTACTGATAAAGTAGAGACAAAACAACAGATTATATTGCCTGGTTTAACCCGGGTCTGTTATGTCAAGGATTTATTCATGTATTCAGTTCCCTATTTGCTGCTACTAAGAAACAGTACCACACCAAAGAAAGCAGTTAATCTTCCTGGGGTGAACAGAGGTTGTGAGAATTGTTGAGAAAGAAAGACGGCAGGGCTTTTGTGTTTTTGAGGGGTTTAATACCATCGGGGCTGTTATATTGCACAATATTCTACACGGATCTACAGCGTTTTGCGTTTTATTAGCATATGCTCCCAAAATTGAATTCATGCTAATTACGAAGTGGAACAAGCACACGTGCCACTTGAGATATCAAGTGGAGCATGAGATTTCTATCTTGTGCTCCTTGGAAGAAAATGTCAGTGTGGAGGCCTGGAGTAGTGCTTTGATTCAGATGAACCTTGGACCAATATGCGTGTCGGTGTAAATGTGAAGCACAGGAGCATAATGTCCTCTTCATGTCCTCTTCAATGTCCTCGCAGTCTAAACAGACGTCTGGGTGATGGAGAGCAGACTAAATGAAATCCAGCTGAAACCAACCCATGATAAGAACAGCTTACCAAACAGATATCATAGGGCAAGGTTTAATTCATCAGCAGAAATTTAATGGCTTAATAAAATGTAATGCCTTGCCTTGGTACTTTGGATGTTTGCTACCAGTTTGAGGAAACAGAGACTGACAAACTGCCAACATTCATTTTCGTTTCATTTTGTCCGAAAGGTTATGGTTTGACCCTGGGTGAAACTTCTTTTGAAGAGTATGTAGAGGGCTTGGCAGTGATTATTCTTATGTTTCTTTTCAATTAAAGTCAAATGCTTCGATAATCACAACTGTAATTCGATTGTTATTCACTACTTTCATTCACAAATACCAATTGGCTTAACTGCTGATAACGTTCACATCATTTATGTTAGTGTTCAGTTCATTTGTTCACCTAAATACACAAATTCTCATTTTCATTTCATTTCTGCTAATAGATGAATTCCATTCTAAACAGCTTCATTATATTAAACTGGGTTTTCTGTGATTGTTGGCTGGAGAGGTGACCTTGTTTCTAAATGTGGCTCAAATTATTGAAATAACTCAGGCATCGCGGGG
Source organism: Centroberyx affinis (assembly GCF_046629955.1). Classification (NCBI taxonomy): domain Eukaryota; kingdom Metazoa; phylum Chordata; class Actinopteri; order Beryciformes; family Berycidae; genus Centroberyx; species Centroberyx affinis. The sequence goes on from NW_027279720.1 coordinate 726,062, forward strand.
CCTGTTTACTTTGTTCCATGCTAAGTCTCCAGGACTTTCCGGGTAATACAGAAAAGGAGGTTAATGGGCTGAAAAGGCAGAGAGATGTGTCAAAACTTTGGTGCCAGATGTAGATGAGATTATATTGAAACAGCCAGCGAACAGTTGAGGCTTAGTATCGTCAAAGGAAATGTGACATTTCTGGATCTCTGCGAGCTGGCTGCCTCGTCCCTCTTTGAATCATCCGTTTTGAACTGTTCCAAGGTATTTTTGCAGTCCAGTGAAACATTAAAGGGGAATAATGCAGGATTTTTTGAATGTGCTTGTATGAGAGCCGTCCCTATATCCACTGTGAACTCTTGCTCTGGTCGAGAATAGTTTTGTTTTATATTATTTTGTTCCATTTATATGCAGTGAACATACTGTCTTCCATAGCCTGAAATGAGAGCAGAGCTCGCCTGCCCCCTTTAAGCTTTGATCTCACACCAATACTCAGAGAATTAATTACAAGGATTGGAAAACTTGACTCAGGCAGTTTCCTGGATAATTTTCTCAGGATAAAACTACTATTTTCTGGCTCAGTAGCGATATAAGTACTATATTATCGCTCTCAACTGGGTGTAGTAATTCCCACAAATTTTACATTTACATTTTATACTTGAGGCGTTAAGGTGAAGCTCGTGTTCGTTGTGACTGCAGCAGCTGAACGAGCTTCAGTTCCTTGATCGCCACCATTACAAGCAGCCAATTTAAGGAGTGCAAGGGTCAAAGTCATGAAGCGGCTCCAGGCTACGTCTTGATTTGCTCTTGATTTTTTTTTTTTTTTTTCAATCTTACTCGTATTGATTGTTCTGTGCTGCAGAAACAACATACAATTTCTCGATTTTTGAGTGTAATTCTCCTTTGATGGAATACGATTGTGTTTTTGATCTGTGTCTAAACATTGACTTGCAGGGGAAAACCTAGTAAGACATTAGCCACGGATTGCCATAGCAGCAGTGTTTGTATTAGTTTGAACTTTGGCAAATGTGATGCAGTGGAAAGCATCAGATCTGCTGTTTATTTACCCCAAGTTATTGATTTTTAATGCTTTTCATTCCGGATCGTGTTGATTTTGCAATAGTGCGTTGTCTGATTCAAACCCAGTGAGGCATGACAGCCATATACTCCCTAAATCACACAGGCCTTGCTTGTCTTTTTTTTTTTAAACAGCTGGTAAATCTCAATTCTCAAGTCTCATTTTGTCTCATCTATTATGAACAGGCTGTTTCACTCCTGTAGCAGTGCAGATGTGGTTAATCACAGGAAGGCCCTGTAGGCTAGATTGCGGGATTGCCTATAGCGGCAGGCAGTGTGGGAAGAGGGAGTAGCTATTTCAGTTCTGTCTCACAGAGGCTTTAACAACTTTTTCTCAATTCAGAGCATGGAGCAGAAATGTAGGTCAAGTTCCTTTTAGAAAACTTGCGGCCGGAGGAGGGCTTAAAAGGTTTAACATATTGTAGTAATTAGGAAAGCTGCTGTGCCACGTCTGGCATCTCGCTCCTGGGCAGGGGAGTCACATGACCTCCTCCGTGTTTCCACCAGGCCGCTCCTAGACGTATTGCCTGGACAGATGGACACACACACACAAAATCCTGAGGTTGGCACTGGCAACTAAAACCTTTCATCTCTGCCACTGGATGACTGTAGAAATGAGCATTCATTATCGCTGCCAGTCAGAAATAAGCATCGCTTTACAAGCCAGTAAACATAACCTTTCTGGCCTTCCAGATGCTGAGCAAGCTACAGTAGTGTGGTCCGGCTAATCTGCTGCAATACCAGCGCTGACTGAAGTTGTTTATAGAGCCGGACAATGAAAGTGAAGTGACTCAAAGGATTCGTCATACGGAGGACAAGCCTTACATTCAGCAGACGGAATCGGCCTCAATCAAGTCTGGTAAACTGTGTGCAATTCCCCAAGAGCTTAGTATATACAAATCAAATCATTCTAGCCCAGAAAAGAGGGATGTTTCGTGTCTGACCTGTCTCGACTACAGAGCTTCATTGTCTTTTTAATCCATATTTGTTTTAGCACGCAGCGGATATTAAAAGCTTCGGTTACAGCTCAGAGACTGAACAGGCTCATACTTTGATTTGGGTTACTCTATAATGTAGGACCCTGTAAAAAAAAAAAAAAAAAAAATCCTGCTCCAACAACAGGAGCAGAGGTGCAGCTGTAAAATGGGTCAGAAACACAAAAAGTGGCATGTCCAGAAATAAAAGATTTGAGTCTGGGAGATCACATGTAATCCAGCTGGACGAGGGTCGAATCCCCAGAACTTTCTCTCCGCTCCTCTGTCCTCCCGTCTGTCTGTCTGCTTTTTGTACGGCCTCGACGAAGGATTGCGTAAGGATTCTGTGTAATCCTTTTAAATACAATGTTCACTCGCTACAAAATTAAAAGGGTTACATTTAGTCCATTAGGACCTTCAGCGGTTTACAGCGTTGAAGGCCTAGGCGACTGAAATGTGACCCTTTCATCTACTTTAGTCAATGTTATTAATGGAGAGAGTGCGGTGCCTGTCCATTTTGAGCTCCGCACTGTAGAGACCTGTCAGGGAGACTGGACGAGGCTCGATGGGATGAGATGAGATGAGATGTCCTGCCTGAGGGCTCTTCAGCCAAACAATACATAAATTAGCATACCGGTAGCTGTTGTTACACTGTTGTGACTGCTCAGTTAATTGCAGGGTGCGCTGTAATTACCCAGACAAAAGAGCTAGGCCTGATTTTTTTTTTTGGTTTTGCAATTATAGGCCGTAGCTTTTTTACAAACTCTTGACTGGTATGAAACCGCTGTAACTCGGTGGTTACTCTTTTGTTTTTGTTGTGATGCGTATGGGGGGGATATCTGTATCTGTCGGTCCGTCTGTCAAATGTGATATTTTAGGTGATATTTCAGACACCGCTGGTCAGATTTTTTAACGGCACTTGGAGGGACGATGCATTTTCACACTGTGCTCCGGCGTTTAAGGTCAAACGTTTTGATGATGACATCTCGGCCATCACTGGTCCGGTTTTGACGAAGCGTTTTAGCATTGTGTTCTAATGTTTAAAACATTACACTGATTGGCCTGATGGAAGTGCTATAATTAAAGGTCAAAATGTCAAACTCCTACACCATGAGTCTGATTGACATGTAACTTTTTACACAAATATTGCTATCCATACAAATTGGCCTAATGGGGGAAGATCTCACTCAAATGTGAGATCTCAGACATCACTGGTCCAGCTTTGCCAGAATTTGGAGGCTTGATGCATTTTGCCGCTGTGCACTTGATGCATTTTGTTACTGATTGTCCCAAGGGGTCCCAGCACCACATGTTTCCATCTTGGTGTTGCAGTTATAGCCCATATTTACAAACTCTGCAACAGAATGAGAACAGAATTTTTGAAAGTTCAGATCACATTGTAACTCAGCTGCTTCCCCTACGATTGGACCTTGAGCGTAAAGTGGGTTAAAGAGTTGTTTAAATTAGGATGCTGTGAGATGGCTGCCTCCATGATACAGGCTAGCCATTTGTTTTTTATTTCTCTCAAAGATACAGCCCAGCTGAATGAACCAGTGTGCCAGGAACAAAGTTATGCAAATCCACTATCAGTATTTATATCTGACAGTTGAATATTTGTCTACCAGTTTGCACACAGTGACAAAGCAAGAACCCGTTAAAAATCACCCTTAGAGTGATTACAGTCCTGCTGGGTATGAAGTGGACCTAACGACGATGCTTATTAGCTGATAGCGCAATGATTTATTTGTTTTTTACTGCCTGGTGATTATTAAAGTGGGTGTCCAGCAGGCTGAGTGGAGTGGCATGCTGCAGAGCGCTGCGTTAAGCTCTCATTTGTATTCCTGTTTCTGCGGCGGCCCCTTGGGGCTCGCAGAGGGCACGGACCATTTTGTGTCCTTTAGTGAATTAGCTTCCTCGTACTCTGGCTGTGAAACATAAAGACGACCCGGCCGGGCCGCTGGATGTTTTTCAGATCAACCACAGGCTCGAATGCCGATTCATAACCTGCCTGCTTACCATTTTCCCCTAGACATGAATAATGTTATGATGTGCGCTCACCTTTCTGTTTCCCTCTCATACACGCGCATATGTGCAAATACACACGTGTGACCATGGATACACACACACACACACACACACACACACACGCAAATCACCCTGGAGATGAGATTGGTCTCAGCATCCTCGTTCATTTTAATTGTTTCTAGGTCAGTGTTACCCTGAGCTGATGGAATGGATGGAATTCATTTCCCTCTGTCCTGCATTTTTAATGGATTTGCATTTATTATAGATAAAAAAAAAAAAAAGATTCCTCCCTCTGTTTTAGTGAATGCAGCCTCCGCCAGCGCTACTCCGGTGTTTTCTCTCTCTCCGTCTTTACTCCCCTCTCACTCCCATCGATAGTATAGCCAAGGCTTTCTGGCGCAGAGCAGAAGTGGGAGAGATTTGATTATGGAGCTCGCTCTCTCTCTCTCTCTCTCTCTCTCTCTCTCTCTCTCTCTCTCTCTCTCTCTCTCTCTCTCTCTCTCTGTCTGTAGATGGCTATTCAGTATTCAACAGCTTGTTATTTGTATGCGCCAGTGAGTGTGGAGAACACGTTGCTCTCTCCACTAGGTTTCAGAAATAGCTCAGCTGTGTGTGAAATGAAGGAATGTCTAATCATCAGAGGAAGAGCAGTTGATATTTTTAGGTCATGCAGATAGCCAATCATGACAACAGTGTCCCGGCTTTAGAGGGAAAGGGCCTGTTCCTATAGCTTTAAATTATTGCATTTTTATTCAAAACATAACATGGGAATAATTCAAACTTTTACAAAGATTAAGCTGTAAAAAGCTAATAAGTGCAGTTAGTAGGGTTTTCACATGAGTCTTTTGGATTTTCCCCTATATTTTAATTTTGTTCATGTATACAGATGTGTTGTTTTGACCATGAAATAAAGCTTTCCAATGATATAGTATATGGCCTATTGTACAACTTTTCGGCCCAGATGTCATTGCACCAAACCCTTAATATGGTCAATGTAATTTTCCCATGATCCATTTGAAGAGTGTCTTTCCAAAATGAAAAATCCACCATTTTAAAAACAAGTCTGCTCTGACAAAATGATTGTTGTCATGAAGATGAAGCTCACTATGGATTATTATTGAAGTTATTAGGAATTAAAGTGGGAATTTAGATGATAATACACTGTTGAATTTTTTGAAATATTGAGCAGTGAATATCAGGTAACAGTTGTTTCCCAAAATGGATCTCACATTTTGTAATGAAACCCTTTGTTCTTTAGCCTATATCCCACGTTATCCGTATTGATTTTGTCCCGTCCGCCCGTCCTTATCCCCACTGAAAGCCATATTGTCCGTCTTATTAGCTTTAAAAAGTGTCCGGCTCTCCGTCTCTGCGGCACAAATGGATGAAAACACGTGGCAGAAGCTCTGTGTTTGCTCGAGTGCACCTTCAATAACTCTTATCTTCCACACCGCAGGGCTTTTTATAAGAGGATGAGCCTCTCTTCCGTGCTTTAGTGAGATTTCATTCAGCACCTTTTGTGTCTGCAGGTACCGGGCTGTAAACCACCGGCAGCCTTGGTTCTGGTGCACTCAGTCTGGGTGGTATAAATTCTCTAGTGCACAGAGAGGCAGCGCTATTGATCACTGTTGTTTTTTTCTCACTCCAGGGTGCAGGGAAAGTTAGCCTGCTCAATACTGTTGTTCAAATTAACTAATATAACAGTCTGGTCGATTTCTGCTGGTCATTGGGAGACTGGTCAATGTGGATCGTATAAAGGATCTTTATATTAGTGTGTATATTAAGTGTGTTATATATTAAGTAATGCATTACTTAGCCTATTGCTGTAACGATTATCATAGTCATTATCATCATCATCATCATTAGTTTATTAGTTTATTCGGATCCCCATTAGCTGCCACTAACGTAGCAGCTACTCTTCCTGGGGTCCACACACAACAAAACATAACATATATAACAAGACGCAACAAGTCTCAATAAAAACATATTCAAGAAATAAAAATAAATAAAAACTAAAAATAACAACACATCAAATTGCATTCCATCGTGGTTGATCAGGTCGGTTAATTAACGTTAGGGTTATTGTTAATGTGTTTTTTGCCTTGCTGGGTGCTTCAATGATCATAGTTGGTAACTTGTTCCACATTGTGATGGCCCTACACATTACAGAACTGCACACTGCATCTGTTCTGGGTTTTGGTTTAACTAGATAACAGGGATTTTTCAGGTTTTTTCATGATTGTTTTTTACAATGGTATTAGCATGCTGCTTGGTTTCCTGATCACATCCCTGCCCCTGTGTATCATATCCAATAACATCTGAACGGTTTCAATACAAAATGAAATATCGACCATTTAAAAAAAAATATGGCACCTGCTCTTACAAAATGATTCAACTGATCGTGCGCCATTTAAGAAGCTACCAGCTATGTTTTGAACTTATACAGCAGTTATAGATTTTAGAGGATGAGATTTGCTCCCCCAAAATGGACATACAGCGTTTTGAAATGAATCTATTCATCTCTGTGGCAGCCACAGACCGTAAAACATAAGTGGCAGCGTTGCCTTTTGCATTGTGGGTCACATGTTTTGTTTGTGAGGACACCTCTGTTGCGTGTGAAGCTAATTAAGAGGCCGCAGTACAGTGTGGCTTTGAGCAGATGCCAAAATATGAGCCAAAACAAAAGAGGAGGGCCGGCTTTGTCTCGGAGCGGAGGCAGACCGAAGCCCAGACACACGGCTCCGGCGCCTAATGGCTCCTCCTATTAATAAAAGATAAGCAGTCAATTATTGAGCTGTCAAAATGACGTTGGGGACGGGGAGGGAGGGGGGGGAGGGGGGGTGTTGGGGGGCAGAGGAGAAGCGTGTCACGAATTTCACGGTTGAGTTTAATGGAGGAGGGATGGTCTTGGTCCTCGGGTCACACACACACACACACACACACACACACACCACTATCACCACCTTCTTCACCACCATGACACTCTCTCTTTAACTCTCTTCTTCTTGCACACTCTCTTTGTGTCACACACTCTCTCTCTCTCTATTTCTCTACTGCTCACTCTCTCTCTCTCTATTTCTCTACTACTCACTCTCTCTCTCTATTATTCTCTCTTCCTCTCTCTCTATCTCCTGCACGCCTGTCTTTTTTCTATCTCTCTTTCTCTCTGTGTCTCTGTTTTCTGCCTCCCCCCCCCCCCCCGGTCTCTTCTGCTGTCTTTCTCTCTCTAAAACAAACAGGAAAAACACCCAAACTGGAAGCTATTGGCAGAAATCAATGTTTAAATCCCCCTTTCCCCCATTCTCTCTCTCAAATGTGTTTTTTGAGCACTTTATTCTCTGCCTGTCTTTATCTCTCTCTTGTTTATTGTATTTCCCTTGCTTTGTCACTTACAGATTTTGTTTGTGATGTTCTGTTTTGTTTCCTGGTTGAGTCTTGCTGTCATTTAGTGACTGTTATCCAATTTAGTTCATCTTAGTTGTGTTTTCTTTCTGTTTCTTTTTCAGTGAGATGCTTTTATCTATTAGACCCCCTGTGGTTATTCTTTTCTTGTTTGCACAATTTGTTTTTGTGCTCATTATTATCTCACTGTAAATGTGCAAATGAATTAATTAACCCCCCCCCCCACACACACACACACACACACAGGTTGTGTTCACCCAACCAATTAAAGGAATACTGTGTTAAAAGCTTATGTTTTCTTCCCCTCTTGTAAAGATCATGTTAAATGGTTGTTGTAGAAATAGGAAATGTCTTTATGTCTTTCTAACTTTATTCCCTTTACTTGTCATTTATGCATTTTGTTTTTATGTCTTTTTCCTCCTTGGCAGGTTTTTTTTCTTTCTTTCTTTTGAGTTGAGATGAAAAACCCCATTGGCTCTTTCACCTGTAATTTCTTGATTTGATGTTGTTTCTCTTAATTTGGCATGTTATCATTTAGTATGCACAACTAAATAAATTAAATTCATTTCATTTCATTTCAACGTGCTGAACAATGTTGCCAAAGCATGCTTCTCCTCTGTTTTTCTCTCTTTCTCTCTCTGTTTTGTACTCTATCTCTCATGTACACACACTCACTGACATACAGTCTTTTACTCAATTTTTTTCCCCTTATAGCCAATTAAGAAATACCAAGGTAGAAGCCCAGCCTACGCTTTTTCCCCCTGTGCTTTAAAGATAAATAGTTGAAGTGGTGCCACCTCTCTCTCTCCCTCTCTCTCTCTCTCTCTCTCTCTCTCTCTCTCTCTCTCCCTCTCTCTCTCGCTCTCTCAAACACACTCACAGATTTATCCAGCCAACAAATGAAGGCTCTCCCCGGTATAGGAACCCCCCCCCCCCCTCTCCTCTAATGGTAAAGTGTTGTCGTGGAGACGGAGGGGACGTGTGAAGAGGCTGAAGTGGTTCCATATCTCCTGCAGTTCAAACGGCCTCCAGAGCTTAATGATCTACTGACACAGATTCAGTGAACAAATATGAGCGTGATTTATAGAAAGAGAGAGGGCACCGCTCCTCTCCGGACGGAATTTAGACTTTGCCTCCAGTCGTCTGTTTATTATTCATGAGCGCTAGAGAGACCTCGGGTTTCTGGATAAACCTCAGTGACTTCAAAGGGGAGTGTGTGTGTGTGTGTGCTTTTGTATGTGTGTGTGTGTTCATGTGAACCAACCTAAGAGGGATGGTGTTGTTTTTGTGTGTGTTTGTGTACGCTGGCATATTGCTGCGGTCATGGGAAAACCTCACTACTTAAATTCTGTTTATTTCCATATTTTAACTTCAGTTGAAGGATTACATGCATCTCTATGAGTTGACAAAATTCTATGACCCTTGGTGCGTATGAAACCTTTAATATATTTAGTATAAATTCAAAAATACTTGGCGGTCAATCTGAAAACAAGGCTGTTTTTCTTAGTTCCTGAAAAGTTGACATTTTGGAGGTTTTGAGGTTTCCCCCCGACAGAGACGATATGTGTGTGTTTGTCCGCATATGTTTGTGTGTGTGTCTGTGTTCCTGTACCTGTGTGTATGTGTGTGTGTGTGTTTGTGGATGCTGAGGTGGAATATTCATTCATGGGCTGTTATACTGTTCCTGTCAGAATTGTCTTTTCCCCTGTCGTCAGTCAGATTAAAGTACAGTCTATTTCGGGCTTGGTGTGTCCTGGGTTTCGTGACCAACAACCCCCCCCCCCCAACACACACATACACACACCCTTTGCCTCCCCCCTCACCCTCCCCTCGCCCTCCTCCACCCAGGTTGAGCGTGCAGTGTGCTGTCACATCGCTGCGCCGTCTCCCCAGCCAGCCGGTAAATCCCACAGCTGAATATTGCATGAGCAGCTGAGCGTTGGAGCGCCCCCGGCACACGTCTGAATAATGGGAAAGGACCACAGCAGATTGGTTATAGTCTGTGTGTGTGTGTGTGTGTGTGTGTGTGGTACGGCTGCCTGGTCTGCCAACCACAGTAAAGCTCTGCTTAGACCTTATTCATCTGCTAAAACTTGTGTGTGTGTTACCAACACCCTAGTATCAGGGTGTTTGCAGGACTGTCCTGTACAGCTGAGTAGATCAGGGTGCGAACACTGCCAGGGTGAGGGGGTTCAACTCCCACTGAAGCCCTGCATACTCAACTCTATGCTGACATTATTATGCTCAATATTCTAATATATGCTGAACTGTGCACTAATATGCTAACACTGGCACTGTAATATGCTTTTGCACCAGTGTGCCGTACTGTAAACAAACAGAACCAAAGTGGAAAATCAGAGGAAGCTGAGCAAGAGACGAAACCTAAACCAACCACAGAAAACAATGACAAAACACTGCAGCACAGGGGGCTGGAGCCTATCCCAGCATGCACTGGGCAGAAGGCAGGGAAACACCCTGGCCTGGACAGGTGACAAGAGATATGAAAGCTAATCACTTTATGGTCCAACAAGAAAGTGCTGAACACTTGTTTAGATAATCAATAATATGTCATATTATGCAAACTGTTGCTGCTGTAGCTTGTGTGTTTTGATGCAACATTATTGCAAAAGAAAGACATAATCCCAGGTAAAATATCACGTCTGTTGTTGATGTTGATGCTGGTTGCTATGGTTCTACTGTTGCTATAGTTACACATGCACGTTCTGGGCAGGGTCCCATATGTGCAATGGAAAACCAACGGGTACCGATCCTGTGCCAAACCATATCCAGGCCCAGCATGAGAACAGCACAGTACTTGCGCAGTGGAGAAACCATGCAAGATGTTTCGGACGAAAGCGTCCCCCAAACGGCGGACAGTGTGTGTTCCGCAGCCCGCTGAGATCCTGCTGGGATGCTGTGTGATGGTATGAGCTGGCCCGCTGCAGGGGGGGTTCCTCTCTTAATCCTAATCAGTTTTGACAAGGTTCATTAGCCTTTTATCGCTCCGACAGTAGCTGTTGACCTTGTGTGTTGATGATGTGTGTGTCTCCTCCTCTCTCTCTCTCTCTCTCTCTCTCTCTCTCTCTCTCTCTCTCTCTCTCTCTCTCTCTCTCTCTCTCTCTCTCTCTCTCTCTCTCTCTCTCTCTCTCTCTCTCTCTCTCTGTCCTTTTTCTCTCTCGATTTTCTCAGTCTGAAAAATGAGAGTTGGTGCTGCTCTTACATTATTGCACTCTTGACTTTTTTTTTTACACTTTATTGCACTTGTCAAAGATGAATAAGTGTTACTCTACTACAGGCTGATGTTGGAGCATCGTTCATCCATTGCAGCAACTTGTCAAATGGATTTTCGCTGTGTAATGATATCACACAGTGACACTCTCTGCTCTCTCTCTCTGACACATCTTGGGAAGTCAGCATGGCGGCATCTAGCTTCATAATGCAGTATTTAAACAAACTACATGTTTCACAGTGGAAAGATCCCAGATCTGTTGACAATGGAAATCTGAATTTCTAGCAATCTAATGTATTCCAGCGAACTGGAGCTTTACATAAACACAACATAACACAAAACATGATCAGCTAACCAGATGGAATTTCAACCTGCTTCCTGTAACACAAGAAGCCTGCAGGTCAAATCGGAAAAAATGATGAATTGTTTTTACACAAAGTGGAGTGCACCGATTTCTCTCACCGCGTTGCTTGTGCCATTGGACTCAGTTAACCTGTGTTCCAGTATAAAATCTAATTCCATATAGTACCATATATTTTAGGTATTGTTAACCTAATATATTGAAAATGGCTAAGATTAGCTGTGGAAGAGTGTATAACCAGTCAATAGTAACATTTGACACAATGCTACTGCTTCAATAATCAATAACGGTAGCCTGATTATTGAAGCAGTAGCATTGTCTCAAATGTTCCTCAGGCAGCGTCTGCAGTTTGTCTTGAAGAGGTGTGGCCGTCTTTGTGTGCTTTTTCTCTACCTGCAATTATCTTGGGAGCTCGACACATGCTCAGCTGCAGGTGATCTGAGAATCTGTTTTAAGGAAGTGAACCTGGGATCTGTACTTCACTTCTTCTGCACTGTTCCTCTAACCAGGACAGAGAAACGACCATCAGAGATTAGAGGCCTTGAGTGAATTTAACCGATATATCAGTTTGATAGACATATTGTCATGTTGTCAGTTTCAACACATTTTTGAGGTGTATTTTGCCACGAAAGGTTCTTCTGTCCAATCACAATCACTTTATTCACCAAGTGCAATAAATAAACAGGAATTATCCGACTTGGCTAGATTTCATGGGTGTTTAATATTCTATAGTGGTGCTGTAATGCCCCACTATTACAACACCGCCGCAAGCACCACAACAACAACAATCATAACCGGGAAAAACCTTCATGCATGACTTTAGGGACCTTATTATAATGTAAACAATAGAGTCACTCACTGACAAAAATAGCCTTATTGTCAAAATTTCATTTTCTCCTTGGCGCTATGGGTGTGCCTCAATAGAAAAGTGCCATAATTGGGAAGGTGCAGGCTGGCAGAAGTCGGCGCTTGAAACACAAACCCCGACAAAAACGGCCTTGCTGTCAAATCTGGTTGTGCACTTGTCTAAAATAAATTGTTGCATTGGGTGTGACTGTGCGAGAGCCTGTCTCCTTCGCTTTCTCGCTTCCTCACGTTCTCTTACTTTCTCTTTCTTCTTCTCTGTTTTGTTCGCTGTTGCTTTTTACCCCCCTCCCACCTCTCCCTCTATCTCATTTTTCCGTCTTTTTCCTCTCACACACATAAACTCGTTACTCACTCTGTGTCACAAACTTGCTACCACAGGGATGTTAGTTGAGTGGTCCAGTCCAGCAGTAGGGGCCAGTCTGGGCACTGGTCCAGCACCCCCCACCACACACACCCCCCACCCCTCCCTGGCAGCTCCCTCCACGCCTTGCTCCACCAAGATAAAACCCACCCACAGGAGGGAAGAAAAACAAGAAAAGAGTGCCTAATCATCACTCTGAACCTCTCTCAACTTGATTCAATTTATCCCTCTTACAAATTCAGCACTTAGCCTTGGCCAGTTTGTTAGGCGATAAAAAAACTATGCTAAATGAGAACAGATGGTTCTTTCAGGGACTCAGAATAAACCCCCACCGACAAATCTGAAAGTTGTAAACTAACTCTGATAACACTTCACAATGGCCTTGTCTCTGTTTATTGACCTGTGCATTAACCTATGGGAAAGCATTATTGGTTTGGAATAATACTGTGCAACTACATAATGGAAAATCTCCCTAAAATGTACTGACAAGAGGGTAGCAAGTACAAAGTTTACGAATATTAAATGTTTTTACTTTTATTGTGCTGTTATACCCTTACAGCACAACATTTATAAGAGATTTTCTCTAGTATTTCCATAGTAAGGTAAAGTAAGGTCTTACCCTAACGTAATCAAAAGCAATTTGCACCATGTGGAAGTTTGCATTTCACAAGTGTTGGAAGCTTGTTCATGCTTTATTTCAGGGTTTGCAGTGTTCCCAGCATGATCTCTATGAATGTCAGACACTTTATGGTTCTTGCGGTCAAAGTGGCTCAAGAACTGAGTGCCAGCTAATCATCATTGCGACAAAATTTTGGAAATACCACGTTACACACTGTGTTGTGCGCGTTCAAGTGCCGGCCTCTGACCTCTGTCACATGTCACCCTCTCTCACTCTCTCTTCCATCCTTCCCGTCACTCTCCACCCTGCACTACCTAATGAAGCGGAAACATCTTGAAAGAAAGAAAGAAAGAAAGAAAGAAAGTAGTCAGGCGTGTTGTTTACCAGCGACCGGCTGCAGCAGAGGAGGCATGTGGCGGGCCGGGCGGTGCAGGAGAAGGCGGTGGCTGCAGGGTGATAGGTGTCAGTGTGGAATGGCATGCCGGTCATTCCAGGCTGTGTGTGACACCCAGGCATGTTTAGAGTAGGATGCTGCCGGACCAGTGACACCCCCCACCCCAACCCCCCCCCCACCCTGCAGTTACAGCTGAGGGATGTGGATGGAGGTGGGGAGGGGTGGGGGTGGGGGGGATTTAAATAGCTGGAATGCAGTGTTCTGCTGTAATGTGTGTGTCTCAGGTTTCAGTCAGGACACGCCGTCCCATGCGACCGCTGCTCTTCTCCCCTCCCTCCCTCCTCCTCCTCCTCTTTCTCTCCCTCTCTTTGATGTCACAGCATGCAAAAACGATCGCCTGTCAGTATTTACATGTATATCACACGGAACAGTGCGCCGCCTTATGTGTATCCACCAGTTGCCATAGTGACAGTGGCCCCTCCAATCAGCCCGCCGCCTGTCCTCGCCCTGTGTGGCAGGTGGAAGATGTTTTCTCAGCAAATTTCATTTAGCTTTTAAAAAGGGTGAGGAGACGGAGAAGGTTGTGTCTCGTCATCGGGGGAGAGTAAACAGATGTGTACCACAGGTTGCGCGCTTTGATGGAAAGATAAACAAGCAGGCAATTACAATCACATCTCGGGCGTTTAGCTGACGCACTCTTCCGGAACGACTTACAAGGGCAGGAGAGGGAAAGTCAGCGTTTAGGAAGTCTGTAATTGCATGCAGGCTAGTAAAGAACAAGTGTGGGGAATACAACACAGAGAATTAGAAAATAATAGAGGTTTTATTTTTTTTCTTTTTGGAAGGTAATAATTACATTTTAGGCATTTTGCTGACTCTCTTATGTGAGCAGATATGGGTTCAGTGTCTCGCCTTAGGATACTTTGATAGGACACATGGCTGTTGGCTGCTGCAGGGATTGAACCTGTGACCTTAATGTTTGGGATGGTCTCTTTAACTACTAGGCCACTCTATGATTAGAAGCAAAATTAAGTGCATGAAGAGGAGGAGGTTTGAAGTTATGGTGTAGCCTGTCAGAGAGATGAACGCCTATGTATGGGTAGCCTACTTTGGCAGCAGGAGATCTAGTTTAGGAGTTAGCAGTACATTTATCATATTTTACATTTTACGCATTTAGCACTTAACTTTAACCAGAAATACTTATATTGAGTGTAACAGCAGGGTAAACTTAAATTTCCTCTAAGTATTACAAGTAACCAGTAGGAGTGCAAGGGTCAAAGAGAAAGTAAACTGACATGCAGCGTTAAGTTTTTGTTATAGCTGCATGCATTTCTCAGAGGCAGAGCTGCCCTGGAGGCAGAAATAATCTCATTGGTTGAGTTCAACCCCAGTGGGCGGAGCCAAAGAACTACAGTTTTTCGTTAGACTGAAGTCCAGTGAAAAAGACAAGGTAAGAGAGAAGGAAGCTAATATTATGAAGGCTAGCACTCTTGATACTAATTGAAAAAAATTCAATCTATCTAAGTTAGCTAGATTAGCTAGTTAGCCTAGCTGACCCTCTGAGTTCAAACTAGCCAAACTAGCCTATAGCTATCTAGGTTAGCTAGTTAGCTAGCTGCTGACCTTCAACATCATGAAGTCCATGGTCATGAATGAATGAAAAAGAAGTAATTTCCATTTATGTTTTTTTATTTATATTTTAATTAGAGTTTCTTCTTTGCCGTTCAAGTTTGCCAGTTAGCTAACTTGCACGCCGAAAAATCTGTTGGCTGTTTAGCTCCGCCCACTTAGCTTTAACTCAACCTCAGCTCTGCCTCTGGGAAATGTTAGTGTTACTAAAACTCCAATCTGCAACACAGATTAATGTCTTCACAGAGTGTTTATATATGATTGGTCGTATTTTTGTTCCCCGGGTCCCTGCACCATTTTCCCATCTCCCATGTCACCTTGCTCATTCACTGGCAGGCGACTGAAGTCTCTGTCTTCCTGTAGTGAAGTTTCCCTTTTGTCAATCAAACAATGGCATCTCTCAAAATACACTCGACTCTCTGTAACCGAGCAGCTGTTTCTGAGCGTCTCTGAAGAATTGTTTTCGAATTTCCTTCTCCTTTTCCTGCGAGTTGTGTGAGTCACAAAGCGAGAAAGAAACGGCTCGCATGAGGACAGACTGATTTGTAGAGCGGGCGGGCGGGATTGCCAGACTGTGAGACAGAGGGACAGACTGAGGGATGTGGGTTTTCCAAAGCCCCTGGAGAGGTGAGAATGTAGGTCACCTCCGCTCTCCGACGCACAACATCCACGCACTGGGAAATAGAATAAAAAAAATAAAAATCTGAGCTGCATCAGAGGCGGAGTCAGGCCGGGACGGGGAGACATAGCTAGCGTGGTGACGATGATATTCGCTACCGCACTTAATTACATTCAGACAGATGGATAGACCCACCCAACAGATCCCTCATATTAATGAATGTGCTCTGTTGCAATAGCTCTGTTTGTCAAATGCATGTGCGGTCACTCACACACATGCATGCAAAGACACACACATGCACACACACACTAAAAAACACACACACACAGACACTTACTAGGCATCATAAATACACAAAGAGACAGGCACTTTCTGTTTCTGTGTCAGCCACTCACACACACACTCAGACACACACACTCAGCGTCTGACTGCGTTCTACTTTATTCACGACTGACGGTTGACTGTTAACCTACATCAGAGAGATGGAGGAGAAAAAAATAATTTCCATGGCAACCGTAGAAATCCATGCGATGTGTGAGCAGCAAACCAATAATGTTTGAATTAAACGGCATCAGCAATGCTTTCCCAGACTGTCAGCGGTCAATTTGCGCTCGTTCGGTTTCAACATAACCCAAAGGCTATTTCCCATCAGTCCTGTGTTCGTGTATGTATATGTGTGTGTGTGTGTGTGTGTGTGTGTGTGTGTGAGTGTTTTATGTGCAGCATCTGTCGATTTAAAGCCGCTCTCATGTTTCAAATATGAGCGGTAATGAGATCCTCTCCACTTACTTCTTGGTTTGAGCTTGACTCAGCCTGCCTGGAGTGATCAAGGAGCGGTAACCTGAAAGAGTGTGTGAGAGAGAGAGTGAGAGAGTGTGAGAGAGAGAGAGAGAGAGAGAGAGAGAGTGAGAGAGTGAGAGAGAGAGAGGGGGCTTGTTGTGACCCGAAGGTCGCCGGTGTGAATCCCTGGATGAGCCGGGAAAATCCAGGGAGAGAGGGGGGGGGAAGATGATTGCGTAACACTCTCTTCTACAACTTCTGTCAAAGCTGATGAAGACTCTGAACACCCCCCCTCCGACTGTCCCAGTAGAGCTGTTCAGTGGAAGAATGTGGTTATACTGGGCATTTCCCAGGTATGAGTGTGTATATCCTTCCTTCCTTTGCTTGTCAGTATTGTTGGCTATGTTTACATGCAAACAATACTGTCACAATTTTCCATTGCTGTGAGTAAGCAATAATTTAATAAAGCTGTTTAGTTAATTTAGTTAATTGTTCTATAATTGACAACGCCCCATTATAATCTCGTTTGCATGAGTGAAGTAGTCATTTCGTGTATCCAGAGAGAATTGTGGGAATCAAGAGTGTTTATTGCTAAAAAATGAATTGAATTTCATTAAGAGTTAAACTGAGGGTGTCTGTATGGGTTAGAGCCACTGGTCTGGAGTTTTGCTTTTCAGCTCTGTAGTCTCGCAAACTTGTCCTGCTCTGACAAATCCGTTCTCCTTAATGTTTTTCTGCCTTAAAAAATGTCATCATCACGTTGTTTACACCTGTCTAAACCATGTCTTGCAACACACGTAACATAAACTTCCGTCTCTTCCAAACTTCAAAAGTGTTGACTCACGACTCCCGAGAACACGATGAGCTGGGTTCATGCACAACTTGACCACAGTTCAAGAAATGCGACTAAAGTGTAACCATGTCCTAATAATGCGAATAAAATTGGAGCGCTCCACATATGTTACTGCGATTATCCTTGCGTTGCCTAATAGCATAATCGCATTAATGCAATCAGAGTATGGTGTTTTCGTGGGCTCTGCCTGACATCACTGCTTTAATCGCATTGTAATCACTATAATTGCTGATCTGCACGCAAACAAAGCAAAAAAAAGACGTCAGGCTGTCTGTCGATGCCTGGGACTGAGGCCATGAAAACAAACACAAAACAACAACAACAGAAAAAGAAATTCAAATAGTAGGCCTGTTTTTTTCATTCTGATTTGACTACATTATTGCATCCCACCTAGTTCTGAATGCAAATATATAGGGTTGTGTATACCTTTAAAACATTTGCTTTCCCAGTGTGTGTGCCTGTGTTTGTGTGTTACAGTGCATTAGTTCCTTGCGTACATCTGGAATGTACACAACTATGGAAAGCTGTATACATGTAGAGTGTATACAGTACACACATATACTGTATATAAATACACTCACCGAGCACTTTATTAGGAACATCTTACTTATATACTGGGTAGGTATCAGCTTTCAGCTCAATGTCAACCGGCTACCAAAGTGCCATCCGCCTCAAGGTTCGCTGTGTTGCATTCTGGGATGCTTTTCTGCTCTCCACAGTTATAAAGAGGTTATCTGAGTTACTGAAGCCTTTCTGTCAGCTCCAACCAGTCTGGCCGTTCTCCTCTGACCTCTCTCATCAACAAGGAGTTTCCATCCGCAGAACCGCCGCTCACTGGATGTTTTTTTTTTTGTTTTTCGCACCATTCTGTGTAAACTCTAGAGACTGCTGTGTGTGAAAATCCCAGGAGATCAAACCAGCCCGTCTGGCACCAACAACCATGTCAAAGTCACTGAGATCACATTTTTTCCCCCCATTCTGATGCTTGATATGAACATGAACTGAAGCTGCTGACCTGTATCTGCATGATCTTATGCATTGCACTGCTGCCACATGATTGGCTGACTGGATAATTGCATGATTAAGCAGGTGTACAGGTGTTCCTAATAAAGTGCTCGGTGAGTGTATATGGGAATATATGTATACTATTCATAGTCTTGCGCTGTCCCTTTGCGGTGTGTTTGAGGTGCTCTTGTCCTCATAGCTAGGTCAGTGCATGCTGTGAGGCTTTCTGCTTCAGTGTCACCAAGACAAATTTCCCTACATTTGTTCTACTTGGTAAAATAAAGTGATTCTGATGCTGCTCCAGCTGTCAGATTAGAGGGAGTGTGTGTCCGCCTGCTTCACTGTGTTATTCCAAAGTCTCTGCTCCCTCTCCTTTCCTTTCCTTTCCTTGTCTTTCCTTTCCTTTCCTTAATTTTCCTTCATTTCTTTTGCCTTCCCTTTCTTCCATTTCCCTTCATTTTCTTTCTTTTCCTTCCTTTCCCTCCGTTCCCTTCCCTTCTGTTCTCTTCTCCTCCCTTCCATATTTCCTTTCCTTCCCTTTCCTTCATTCTCCTCTTGTCCTCTCCTCTCCTCTTCTCTTCTCTTCTCTTCTCTTCTCTTCTCTTCTCTTCTCTTCTCTTCTCTTCTCTTCTCTTCTCTTCTCTTCTCTCCTTTCATCTCCTCTCTCCTCTCCACTCCTCTCCTCTCCTCCTCTCCTCTCCTCCTCTCCTCTTCTCTTCTCTTCTGTTCTCTTCTCTTCTTTTCTCTTCTCTTCTTTTGTCTCCTCCCCTCTCCTCTTCTCTTCTCTCTCTTCTTTTCTTTTCTCTTCTCTTTTCTCTTCTCTTCTTTTGTCTCCTCCCCTCTCCTCTCCTCTTCTCTTCTCTCTCTTCTCTTCTTTTCTCTTCTCTTTTCTCTTCTTTTGTCTCCTCTCCTTTCCTCTCTCCTCTCCTCTCCTCTCCTCTCCCTCTCCCTCTCCCCTCCTCTCCTCTCCTCTCCTCTCCTCTCCCATGTTCAGATTTAGGACAGGAGAATCACAGTGACTTTGCCGCCTGCAGAAAGCGGGTGTTATAATACGATTCAGTCCGCTGTGCCAAGGCAGCCAGACAGAGGTTTATACAAGGAGGAGGAGAGTGATGGAGGTCATGAGAGTCTGGACTACAGCGCTCTGCAGCGGACTGAAGTGATTTTCTTCTTTCTGCTCGGCCCTGAAGTGCTGCTGTACAGAGCAAGGCTGGCCTCAATCCAATTTCAATTCAGCAGATTCAGAAAGTGGATTCTCTTGCGGAAGTCCAGAAATTGAAAGTCCTTTCTCCTTCAAAAAAAAGACTGACATACTGTTTCCTATGTGGAATGACATAAAATGAAACGTTTGAGAAAGAACGCTGTGCTTTTTACCGTCGAATTTCATGGTACATTTTGACTGAATCGAAACTGCATTGACCCCCCAAACCCTCACACACCCTGGAGAGACTGTGCTGTAATTAAATTTTTTGATGTTTCATCAAGTTGTTGCGCGCTGGGGATTTTAAATAACACCTTTTTATGGCCCTTTGAACTCCGGCATGGAATCCAGTTGAGGCCAAGCTTGGCTGTAACATATAATAAAAAGGAATGCAGGGATATCAAATGGTAAATCCTCTAGTTTATCCTGTGCTCTTTGATCTAAGCCTCGGGCTCAATCTGTGCAAAGGCTACATATCGCTGCTGTCGGGTAAAAACCTTGTGTCACCTGTTTGTCCACTTTTCAGGAATTCAGAAAAGTGGCCTCTTCTTGCTTTTTTTTTTTTTTTTTTTTAGCTTAACGCCCATGCATTTTTCAAATTTTGCAACAGGTTTTTGAAAGGGTTTCATAACCTCAAGGGTCTTAAAATGTTATCACCCCATAGAAGACCATGTAATCCCTCAATAACAAGTAAAAACATTGAAGCTTAGGAGAACTTCACCTGACAACAGTGATGTAGACTGACCTCTTTCACCGCAGATGCACACCAAAGATTCAGTTACATATGTTAATGCATTCGTCTGTCTGAAGGTGGAATACACAATGTCCAGTAGGGAATCAAATGGAAACCTTAAGGCTCCTCAAGATACCCGATACGCTATTAACTCAATTCTTACATTGGATCCTAATATCTATTTTAAGTGCCTGTGTGTGTGTGTGTATGTGTGTGTGTGTGTGTGTTTGTGTGTGTGGGTGAAGTGGAGGCCAGGAGAAGAGCAGGAAGTGGCCGTGTGAAGTATGGAAATCTCATTAGGGACGCAGCCTGCGCCATGCAGCAGGACTCCCAGTGTCCGGTTGCCAGTCTCTCACTATTAAGGGAAGCAGCAAATCCAGGGGTTGAAACTGAACCTGGGATGGTTATGCTCTTCCACCGCCACACACACACACACACACACACACACACACACACACACACACACCTCTTGTACCGTTCCCTCGCACTGAATGTGAGGTCCTGTTGGGTATCATTTGATATCTGTACTTTGAATTCAACACCAGTACCAAAACATACTTTTTTTTTATACATATGTTGAATAAAAGCTTATTATATAACGGAATAACCTACATTTTTATGATTGTCATATGATTTTAAGTGTGACATTTTTATATATTTATTTTTCTTCTCCACTTTAACAGTATAAAACAAGCCCCTATGGAGAAAATATGTATTTGTTCTAAGTGCAATCTTAAAATATAAAAGAAAATCAGATTCAAGACCTTATTGTAACTATTAAAACTATTTAAATAGTAGTAAATACTGTTTAATAGCTTAGATTTGAAATATGTAATACTTCTCATTTCGACTAGTACATTTTCTATGCATTTATGTAAAATAAAGTACAGCTGTCTTGCCTCAGATTCATCAGGTTTGATGTGTTGCTGGACTGTTATTTTCTTGTCACAAATATTTCCCGCTGTCAGTGTGATGCGTAGACCTTTGAGCCAATCAGCAATCACTTCAGGGTTTCAGAACAGGTGTGGTGAATGGATGAAAGGCAAGTTAAGATTAACCATAGGTGTCCCCACGAAATGAACACCCCATTACTGCTACTTTCCCGGAAAACAGAGTATCTTTAATTGTAACTCCATGCTGGACCAGTAGGCGTAAACAAAAATTCTTTCTCTCCCTGACTGATATTCCATTGGTTTACATTTTTGAATGATCTCTTGCTGCGTTATGTCCCGCCCAACATCCTGTTTCACCAAGAAATACATCAAATCAAGGAAGTAAAGATGCTGTTTCATGGGGTTTTTAATAGGGCTGGGCGATATGGTTGAAATCACAATAATCATAAGGATTTTTCTCGATATCAATATATATCACGATATGGTTCATGTGTGCAAAATTAATTAAAAAAATTTAAAAAAATTAAATTAATGTTCATCTCATTGAACCGAATGGTAATGTTAGGTGTGATGTCAAACAAAACAGAAATATTCAAATAATATTCCTACCATACCTCATTTTATGAGAGTTTTTAAGTAAAATTTGCTTGTCAGCATCAATTTAGACAGCAGAAATGTGTGTCACGATATTAAAATATCTTCATATCATCATGATATGATTCCACTGAAAGACAATAAACGATAATATTGAATTATCGCCCAGCCCTAGTTTTTATAGTATCAAACTTTGGCACTGAATGTTTTAACATATTTCGGTAGAACTGACATGACTTGGCACCGACTGCCGGTACCCAGCCTGGGTCCTGGTGTCCCCTGTACTGTGTGTGTCAGTATGTATTAACGTATTTTGGGTCTTTGCATGTCTTTGCACCAGTGACACCAAAACAAATTGCAGTACATTTATTGTTCTTGGCAAATGAAGTGACTGTGATTCTGCTATCACAGCATCCGCTGACTCTTGCCCGCCCGTCTTCCCCCTCAGCCTTTGCCAGAGCATCTGTGCTGAGCTGTGCTCTGTGGCTGTAGCTGTAGCTGGGTCTGGATTTGGCGCGGCCACCCTGCAGGCAGCAGGCAGTCTGTATCAGCAGACCGGGACAGAGACAAGAGTCCCACCGGGACCGCAGAGGGGGGAACGGGGGAAATGTTGCTCTGCTGCTGTGCCAAAGCAGCAGCTGTGCGCTTTGCTGTGTATATGAGTGTGTGTGTTTTGCGTGTGTGCATGTTCAGTGCACGCATGCATTAGCTGGTGGCAACGAGTGTGCCCTGGAAGTTCAGAACGAAGCGAAAAGGGCAGCAGCTGTTGAGTGAAACCTCAGGACTCGGCCGCATTGTTCCAGTGATAATCATTCTTTGTGTTATCAAAGAGGGAACAGGGAGTGGGAACAGTGAGGAGGTCCAGGCTCCACTCGCTATTGTCTTCTGTTGGCGACCGAGCTGCATACTCAACATACTGAAGATCCACCGGGCTCTGCTAGTTAAGACGTTTTATGCCACAACCATGCAGCAGTGGGTTGTGGTTGCTTGCTGGGTGTGTTCGTGTAAGGGCATTCTGGGAGAAATGGGTCAGCGCAGATCCTCTTACAAAATGAAGTAGTGTTTCATTAGAACATTTCAGCGCTGTTCCTTTGAGCAGATTAGCCCCCGGAGTACGCACTGTACTCTAAACCCATTGTGAGGGATAAAAAAGCTAAATATCGCATCTAAAACCCCAGACCAAATGTGACTTTTTAGCAAAGTGGTCTGGGTGGCAGATATAATTTGGCGGTGTTATCTGCCTACGGGGACCAACAACCAGCCACCTTACATAACTGGAATAGATGGTGCTGTGGGCTTGGAACCAATGCAAGCGGGGTAAGAATACAAAACAGCAGTGCAAGAATGCTGGGTATTGTCTGCAGGGCGAAGACAATGCGACCCTTCATTGGCTTGTGTCCATTGTGCTTGGGATTTCTCGAACCGTGCTCCGCTCAAGGAGAGAGAAAGGTCTTCATTCAGCCTGCTGCAGCTTCTTCAAGCCTGCCATTGTCATCGCTCTCCTCTCTCTCTCTCTCTCTCTCCCTGATGTTTTCCTTTCTCTCGTGGCTGATTGATGGCCCTCCGCCGCAGAGGCCCCGGCGTTATAGTTATGTCACTCAGCAAAAAAAAAAAAGCGCGTGGGTTCGAAAAGCCTCGGATCAAGGCCGACCGGAGCTCCGCTGTTTTCTTTTCGCTTGGGCGGCCTCACCTATCCATCAGCGCTTTTGCTTCCTGTTCTCAAAATAGTGGGAATTGGAGCGGCGTTAGATGACATCCAAGGTCAACCTCTCAGTCTTTATAGCCGGTCCCAGCTACCTGACAGTGGATATGGTTACTGGACTCCTGTGTCGTCTCCCCGGGGTTCCTCCACTCCCGTAACTCGCAGTACATCTCTCTCCTCTGTCACTCACGGCAGCTTTGACCCACATCTTTCCCTCTCTGTGTGAAAACAAACCATCACTCGTGCTGAATAGCCATCACCGCTGCTGAACAACATTCTGTGCCCTATTATTATTCCCCGGCATAATTTAGAAATGATGTCATTCTAATGACCAGCACAATAACGCTGTTTAACACTGCTGTAGAAAAGGGAAGCTGGATGACAAATGGTGGGCTAGAATAGGCCTTCAGAGTACGAGCAGCCAGCTTGTCCTGAGCAGCTATTCTGGATGATTTAGTGAAAGGAACCAAAGAGTACCTCAAAAGAAAAGCTCCTTTAAAAAGTTTTTTTTTTCCCCTTTCTTCTCGTGAGGAAGTGTCTCAAAAAATCGTGACAGGCTTGTTAAACCCTGTCCCCCCCCCTTGCCTTAACAATGCCGCCCCCACAAAGCCATGGCTGCCCCGCCACCATCCGCTTCAGTGTCACCATTCTGCTCCGCTGGCAGCGCTCCGTCTTCTGGCCAGGACAGACAAAGTGAAGGCAAGGGGAAAGAGGATTTAGCCCAGCCTGCCGCGACGCCCTCGGTTAGCATCAAGGATTTTTTTTTTTAAAAAGTTTGTGTGTTTTATAGCCAGTTCCTCCTCCATCCAGCCCCAGTGTTATGGTTTCACTGAGGAAAAAATGATACAGAACGGGTCAGGGTGATTCACCTTGGCAGCAGATTGTCCCATTGGCTGCCTCGTAACTGAAAGGTCACAGGTGTGTCATCATGTGTCCTGAGCAAGACACTGAACTCAGACTCAGTGAGTGAGAGCATCAGCTGAACACCTCAAATGTAAAATGTCTCTGAAATCCTGCGAAGGGTCATGATTAACGGTCAAAATATTCGACCGGCGTTGAGTCATTACGCTTCTGTTGAATGTCAGAGGAAGACATCGGTGCTGCTGTGTCGTCTCTGCTGATTCACACCGTATGTGTTTTGCTTAACTGTAAACAGTTTAGCATGGCCTGTTAAATACATGGACTTGCTTATTCTGAGTGAGTCATCTGTTTGCCAATATTAAACATATTCAGTTCCAGCGGCGTTAATAATTCTTTCCCTCTCCCTTTCTCTCTTCCCGTTTCCTCTTCTCTGCCTCTCTGTCTGTCTATCTGTCTGTCTCTCTCTCTCTCTCTCTCTCTCTCTCTCTCTCTGTGTCTGTTTCTTTAGATTGTGCAGTCTGACTTTGAAGAAGCTGGTTGTGATGAGAGAGCTTGATAAAGAGCTAATCTCTGTGGTCATCGCGGTTAAAATCCAGGTATGCTCAATAACCTGACACACAACAGAGTGGGCGTGTACAAACCCGCTATATGGACACACACACACACACACTCACACACACACACAATCTCAAAATGTCCACAATGCACGCCTATCCTGCATATCTCAGTCCCAGATGGAATGCATTAAAATGTGTTTATCCTCCTGAATTATCGATGTATTGCACCCCTGCTGCAGACTAAGAGTAACAGCTGTGGAAATGCAGAGTACTTTGAGGGGAAGTGCGCCCATTAAATCAAATACCGACCAATTTCCACAGGGCTCCAAAAGGATCCTGAGGTCCCATGAGATAGTGCTGCCACCTAGTGGATCTGTTGAGACCGATCTGGCGCTCACCTTCTCACTGCAGGTAAAAACAGATCTATGCGGTATATACAGTATATACCAGATATATACAAATATTAACTCAAGAACTGTGTCAGAAAATGGTGGATTTTGCTGCTGTCAGGCAAAAAAAGATAAAAAAAAGTGATGTATTTCTTACTTGAAGTGATGTTTTACATGATCATCTATGTGTCAAGTGAGTTTCATGACCCTTATGGCCGTGACATCTGTTCAGACTTATTGCATGTTTTTAACGAAATGTACTGTTATCTTGAAGTTAAAACATCATTTCGATGGTGTCTTGCTTCTATAATTGGAAGTGAACGCCATGAAGTAACTACTAGAAATACACTGTTTTTTTCATATTTTGACATAAAAATATGAGAGTTTAATTACATTTTAAATATTTTGTAATTAATTGTTAAATAGGTGAATATTACGATTACATTTTTCATTTCATTGTGACTTTAACTCCTCAAAATCTTAACTTTTTGACCAGAAACAGCGATATGTAGCTAAATTATTCACCAGTAGGGAAAAGTGACCAGAGTGAGTAAATCCCCACTTCTTTCTCTTTCGTCCACAAACAGTACCCGCACTTCTTAAAACGAGAAGGAAACAAGCTGCAGATCATGCTCCAGAGGCGGAAGAGGTACAAGAACCGAACTATCCTGGGCTACAAGACCCTCGCAGTGGGATCTATTGATATGGCTGAGGTACGATCCAAAATGTTCACATTTCTAACCACTGTGCCTTAATGGCATCTTTATGTTTATGTTGCGTTCATTACATTTACAGAAAGTGATATTTCTGGTTTGTGGTGGAGGATAATTCAGATTCAGACTATTGCTCATAGGAGAAGACGATGTAGCTTCCTTCCTTTGCACTTTTTTTTTGTTTGGGCTTGAAATCTCAAGGCAGGTACATCACAGTAAGTCAGACAGGTGTCTCGGCTGGTGACAGCACCGGTGGTGTGAAAATATAATGAGGAAAAGGCGGATGCTGGAGCTGCAGGTCGACGTCTGTCAGAAGACTTTGTCCTCTTCCATCTTCCCCTGGGGTTCGGAGTCTGGCAGTAGTTAGTTTCTATCCGTCCCAGAGTAACTCCTGGCTCTCTGAACCACACACTGCAAGAAACAGCCGTCTCAATAAGTCATTTAACCTTGTATTCAGTCTTAAAATACTACTTTTCTTAAAATAAGTGGAAAAAATGGCAATAGGGTGAGATAATTACACTTGTTTCTAAAGCAAATCAGCTTGGTTCAATCAATTCTCATCTTCAAACAAGTGGAGAGACCTGCCTTATTTTAAGATACTGCTCCTCGTTTCAAGACGCATTGGAAAGACGTGAAATAATTTCATCCCATTGGCAGATTATGTCTCTTATTTCAAGAAAAGCAAGATTTTAGGACAGAATACAAGATCAAGTGATGAATATTTTTACAGTGCAGAACGAGTGGAGTTCCCATATGGCTGACAAAGCTCAGTGAGGCTTATTAAGGTCACACCCCAGCAGCTGAGAGAGGAAGAGAGAGAGAGAAAGAGGGGAAAAAAACAACATTTCAGCGCCTGGGAGACAAAAAAAAAAAGAGCTGAAACACGGAGTTGTACTTAACCACAAGAAGAAATAGTTCTCGCTTTTTCAGCTGAAGGATACAAAGGGTCTCTGATGTGATGTACCGCATAAGATATAGTGTAAATTGCTAAAAGGAGGACAGGGCCTCACAGGACTCCACTAGCGCAGAGAGACCTGCCCGGTTTTGGGGCCGCGGTGTTCTGTGAAAATCTATCTGGGGGAAAATTAACTGAAATGCCCTTGAGCAAGGCACTTAAACCTCAAACGCTCCAGTTCAGTGCACAACAGTGGGGAGACTGTGTGTGTGTGTGTGTGTCATCGTGGGCAGCACCCGGGTGTGTGAATGTGTGGAACTGAATAAATGTGTAAATGTGAAGCGTTTCAGGAAAAGAGCGTGCGCACTCAGCAAAGCTTCAGGGCGCCGACATGCCGCGAAATGAGCGGAAGACAAACTAGGTCATGGAGCAGCTCTGCCACAGTCATGGAAAGTCAAGGAATTTAGCAGGGACCCAGGAGAAAAGAAATTTAATTTAACCAGGGAAAAATGCTGAGAAACTCTTAACACTGTTAAATATCATCAGTGTTATATTCCAGGAGTATTTTGTGAAAGGTAATTTATGTTTTTTTGCTGTACTCACTTTCCCTCAAACTGCCTCATCTACTTCTACTTCAGTTAGTGATTTCCCACATTTCCCAGAATGACTTACTCAAAACTCAAAAGTCTTGTGGCTGCATTGCATTATGGCAGTGATTCTCAACTTTTTTCATATTAAGGACCCCTAATTTAGTCCACGTTAGGGCCACGGACTCCCATTTAATAAGATTTTGGCTCTCAGACCCAAATCTGAGAATATATTTAATATATATAAATTTGTGACTATCTGTATTGTAGAGACAATAGTCAAACTATGATCAAAATAATCATTCTTCTACATTCTCTAATTGTCTTAACTTCTTGTAAATGACATAATGCTGAAGTTTAACAATTGATCAATTTGCTGGTGACCCCCTGGAACCCCCTCAAGGACCCCTGGTGGTCCCTGGACCCCACGTTGAGAACCACTGCATTATGGTGTATTGAGGCTACTGGTAGCTCTTCCTTTTCTACGATGGATTTCTCCCTGTGTGATTGTTGAATGACTGACACCAAAACCTGATGTTTACTGTTGATGTTTTAGATCGCTGAAGCGTTTTCGGCTCCCAAACTCCCAAATTGTAGCTCCACTAGAAACATCTAGACATGATGTCACATTGTCTTTGGCCAGTTATCTACTGGAATAAGCAAACAACAAAATTGGTACATCACCAATAGCTGCTTTTTAACAGTGTTTATGTGTTTTAGGGTGGATTTTTTCTTTAATGTATGAGCTTTGGGTATTAAGAATCAGAAAAAACTGAGAGCTGAGCTGATAATTTTTTCGCCCAGTATAGAAATTAGTCAATTAACCACCTGGAAGTGGATAATTTCTTCATCCGTTTTCTCTGCTCTCTCTCTCTCTCTCTCTCTCTCTCTCTCTCCCTCTCTCCCTCTCTCTCCACCCGCCTCCCCCCAGGTGATGCAGCACCCCACAGAGGGGGGACAGGTTCTGCCTCTGTGCAGCAACCAGAAAGACATGCTGGGCAAGGTGGCGGAGATCTGGATCTTCTCCTTGTCCAGTCAGCCGATAGACCACGAGGAGGCGGCCCTGCAGGGGGGGCAGAAGATCAAATGCACCGGTACGCTTTCCCTCCGCACCGCTCCTCATCTCACTGAGGTTGAAACAGCGCGACGCCTTCATAATCACCCGATACAAGCAGGGATCACAGGGTTCAACACAGCTCTTTTTCTCTCTAATTGCACAGGAAAGAAATAAAACTCGAGTGTCATAGAGCGTTGTGAATATATATAAATATATATAAAATACCGTACGCTATGTTCTAGAACCAGGCTGCACGCCAAATCTAAAAGGTGCACTTAAATATGTATGAAGTGTCTTTTGATCTGCCTGCTAGTAGGTTAATGCCTCTCCTCTGCCTCAGATAACTACTCGGAGGAGGAGTACGAGAGCTTCTCCTCGGAGCAGGAGGCCAGCGATGACGCCGTGCAGGGCCAGGTGAGTTGGCATGGAAACTGGTGAGGCGAACCGAACTGCCTGTTGCGGGGCACTGTGAGGCCCGGCACCGCACATCACTGACTGCACACCGTCCTGGTCTGTGGCAGGCTGGTTCACATTAAGGCACTTCACCGACAGGCTTGGGGTCGGAACATACTGTATGTGTTTGT
This sequence comes from Centroberyx affinis, assembly GCF_046629955.1. NCBI lineage: Eukaryota > Metazoa > Chordata > Actinopteri > Beryciformes > Berycidae > Centroberyx > Centroberyx affinis. Next base: position 755,002 of record NW_027279720.1, read on the forward strand.
GCTGCAGAAAATCAGAAGTAGAACCAATTCATTCACAAGTATAATAAAAGTTCAGGAGTTCATATTGGTGACATTGGTGCTGAAACATATTAAAAGTGTACAGATTTGATAGAACTGAGGGTTGGTTCATGTTCTTGTTATTGTTTATATGTCTTGCATATTGCTTATATGTCTTGTCTGTCAAATCAGAAACTAGTTCACTCATACATCTTGGATATGTCACTGTTTGTTTTCTACAACACTGGTGCAAAATCAATTAAAAGATTTGAGAAAGAAAGAAGGAAAAAAAAAAAAGATAAGCGTACAGATTTGCCATATCGAGGGTTTAGAGTGAAAGGGGTGTAAGTGACAGTTTCCTAATTTTATAGTTTATAGCAGAGCCAAACCAAAACCTAACCTAACTAAATTTAATCTAGGGTTTTCACTTGAGTCTTTTGGGTTTTCTTTCCACTTTATTTTGATTTTATTTACTCTTAAAAATGTGTTCTGACCACCAGATAGAGCTCAACAAGAACTTTCCAATGATATACAACACTCATTTTCTGTCAAAATGTCACTTATACCCCTTTTGTACCCAAACCCTTCGATACACACTAACACAACATGGTATAAGGACAACAGGGCCTCACATACATTATAAAGGGATAGTGCAAGACAATACAGTTGATAGTAGATTATACATGTGACTCTTATTTATGGGAGGCTGTGATTTAACTAGGCTTTTCTTGTGTTCAGGATCTCGAGGATGACGAGTACGACGTGCGAAAGCCAAAGAAGCAGAGGAGGTCGATTGTCAGGACCGCCTCCATCACCAGAGTAAGACACCAGAGCGACATCTGACCCCATTCAGCTATTGTATAAGAAAAGCCTTTTGGTGTATGCTTCTGTCAAAAGCACCTTATAATACCATGAGTGTATAGTTTTTGTAGTATGAGAAATAAACCTCTAACTATGAGAGTGTGTATATCAGTTTGTTTGTTGTTGTTCCCTTAGCTTAGTATGGACTTACTATGGAAATTTGATTTGGGACACACTATTTGCATACACCGTTTTGTGTGTCATCCAACCACATTCACCTTGGTTTGTGACCTGAATCTAATTCGACAATGATAGCTGAATATGTTTCTCAAATATTTGAAAATATATATAATAGCAGCTTGTCTTAAGTTTATTTTGCAGGTACTGCTTCCAACTTCATCTTGAAGAAATTAAAGAGAAAACACGCCGAATTTTGCTTGACACTTTACTGGTGCAGAGTAAAGACAAGGTTACTGGGAGAAAGACTGAGTGTGCAGGTGTTCATTTTCCTTTGCTCAGCTCTGATTTTTTTACTCTGCACCTGAGATATATAGCCGTATATGGGATCGGCATTACAATATTTTCTGCATCCAAATGAATTTGCATTGTTTTGTAGTCAAGCGTAGCTGAAACATATTTAGCCATTGCAGTGGAAAATGCTTCTCAAACATTTGGAAATTTATGATAACCGCCTCATTTAGTTTATTTTGTTGGTAATGCTCCTATTATTGTGGGTAATCAGGTGCCTAATAAGTAATGAGCTCAAATGAGTCACATTTAAATATGTTTTTTGCCCATGGCTGTTATGCTTATTATGAAGCTCAGCGAGCAGAAGCAGGAGACGAATGTGCCGGAAAGCAGATGAGGCATGATGTTGCTTGATTATTGATTTACATGAGCACACACTGGGTGAATCAATATCCAGCCAACACTGCAAATGTATCTACCACCGGTAAAATTACTGAAATGGAGGTGCCTCTGCTCAGCCATGGCTGTAGCTGTTCTCCCCGTATTGGATTGCTGAGAGCACTACAGTAAATCACAGACCGTTCACAAACTGACGAGTGCTTGTGTTTTTATTCTCCTCTCTTTTAGCAGCAGAACTTTAAGCAGCGAGTGGTGGCTCTTCTGAAGCGGTTCAGAGTATCAGATGAGGTGGGTATTTCTGTCGGTCGGGGAATTAGATTTTCCTGTGCCTTTAGTGAGGATTTATTCAGCCTCTAACGATTTGTGTGTGTGTGTGTGTGTGTGTGTGTGTGAAGGTGCTGGACTCGGAGCAGGACCCTGCGGAGCCGGCTCCTGAGGTGGAGGAGGACCTGGACCTGGAGAGTCTGGACTTTGAGAACCCCAGCGACAGCGGGCCGGAGCTGGACGACGATGACAGCGTCCTCAGCACACCAAAACCCAAACTCAAGTGAGGCGGCGTCTGTGTTGCTGAAGCACCTGGTAGCTCAGGGTTCGACTGATATGGGGATTTTTTGTAGGCCGATACTGATGTTTTTTGGATTGAAGCTGCTGATAGACGATATTTTGTGCTGATATTCCGAAAATGTGACCATTTTCATGCCAAAATATTATATAAGGATTCAGTGTTTCCCCCAAGAATTTTATTCTTTCCAAGCTAGAAAAGCCTCTGAAACAACAATTAGATCATGGGACGATAAAACTCTCCACTGAAAGCCAGACTAATGAAATTCTTGAAGGTGGTTAGCAGATCCTTCAGGCAGGATGAGGCAGATTTCATTGCAGGTTTTACAGACCCTTGACGCTGTTTAATAAAATCCTCACCTCCGTCATATCAGCAGTAGGCAACGCTGGCTGGCCGATATCTGATTGTTATTGAAATGAATAGAATGAAAAGAATGAATAGAATAAAAAGAATATATCTGCAAACTGGTTAACCCTGGCTTTCACACCACTTTTTAGGTTGTTTTTTTTTAACACATTTTTTGCTTTTATTAGTATACAATGCACAGTGACGGAAAACTTTGCTTATATAGAAACTGCAGATACAAGCTTACATATAAAATGCAGATTAAAAGGCAGTGATCCATTTCAAAACTGGACTATGATATAAATGCCGGTCCTATCAAGGCCTAAAATCAAAGATTGATGATGTTAGAGTTTAGGATGCCTGGCTTGCTTTTGGGAAGGAATAGTGAACAACTCAGAGTGTGAATGGGATGCCAACATATATAACGCAGCATATACTGTGTCCCCATATCAGTCACTAAAAGTCACTAGTGAAATAAAGGTGGTTTGAGTCGCCTTTGGTGCTTTTGTTTCTATTTAAATCATTTGTCTCTGTTCCAGGCCATATTTCGAGGGCCTCTCCCTCTCCAGCTCCCAAACCGAGATCGGCAGCATCCACAGCAGCCGGAGCCACAGGGAGCCGCCCAGCCCGGTGAGACTGAACTCTACAGTGAATTACACTGTAATAAATATAATATATTATACTATTTAACTCCAGCAGGGATGACTTTTTTCTTCAGCATGTTTCTGGACATGCAACTCCTATCCATTTCAAATTAGATTTACTTGCTGGTTCCTGGTCACATCCCTGCTTCAGATCCCTGCTTCTTTTACTCTTATTTAAACAAACAAGGTTACTAAGAACAGAGCAAAACAGCTCTGGGCCGACCAGCATAACCACAGTATTGCACTGAAAGCCGCTGAGCACCTCCACCGGAGCAGAGGGCCGTTAATTGTCTTGCTTAAGGGCACACTGACATCAATTATTGAAGAAAACGAGAGCAGAACTCGTTCACTTCCCCCACTCACATTTTCCCATCAGTCTGCAGGTTTAAACTAGAGATATTCTGCTCACAAGTTTGTTTACCAACCTGTAGGGTTTCTATTGAACCAAGTGTCCTTTGCACAATGTTTCGCAGTACAATGCTTTATTTTCTGTGAAATAAAAAGTTCCTTAACACCACCAAAACCACATAATGTTTATTATTTCTTTCACCGCTCTCGCTCCAGATTGACCCAGACAAAGCCAAGTGCGGTGGGGCCGACAACGCCTCTGATAATGTCTCCTTTGTGAGTATTAACTCCTCAAGCTGCCTGACATCTGTATGTGCAAACACAGGTTTTGATACAGGTCGAGAATTTGCGTAAAAGCATGGAAAATGTGATCACTTCCAAGTTTAAAAGTTCAAGAATTGCACAAAAACGTTTGTCCTGTTCCCCTACACATGACAACACATTCTGTGTAGTTGTAGATCCACGGTCACTTCACATATTGTGATATTTTACTGTTGTGAAGAATAAATTGCAGCTTGTAATGGTCAAGTTTACGCTCATAATACTCAGCCACAATCAGGATAAATTCTACTGAATACCAACTGAAGTCCAAGTCAAGACATTACAGTCTGTAAAAGAATGGCAGTCTGAAATGGAAAATGTCTAAAAATATATATTATTGTCAGCTCTTAACTGCTGAATCCTGATCCTGTTTTCTCTCTGTGTGTTTTCCCCCAGGAGCAGCCGGAGGCGGTGACTCCCACCACAGAGCTGGAGATGGACAACATGGACACGTTTTTAGAGCGGCTGCCCCCGAGCGGCAAGATGACCAAGACCGAGTCCCTCATCATTTCATCCAATAGGTAAAACTAAAACATATATAATCGATATTACCATTTCGTCAAAGCATTAGGTTCAGTCCACTCTCCCACTGATGCCTTCTGTTCTCCTCTATATGGGGATGTAGTGGAGGGTAAACCCACCAATACTCAGTTTACCCACTGTTATTTGCAGAATAGAGTTTACTCACATTTTTTAGGCTGACAAATCTTTATGATGTACATTTATAGTCTTCATCATGATAAGAAGTATCAGAATGCTGTAAGTTACATGAGGATAGGGTCTTTTTAAGGGGAAAAAGTATAAATTAGGGCTAGTGTCTCCCTGAAAATGTAATTGATTTTGTTGATATTGGTGGATATTTCCCTTATTATGAACTACATCACTGGCTCTACTTGTAACAGTCCAGTCCTCCATCTCACTTCCTCCTCTGCCGTCGTTTCAGGCAGGAACCTAAACTGGCTGGAAGGCGAGGCCGGAGCACGTCGCTGAAGGAGCGGCAGCCCAGCAGGCCGCAGAACGAGAGGGCCAACAGCCTGGACAACGAGCGCTCCCTGGACACACGCTGCCACCTACAGGTAGGAGGAGAGAACTGCAGCCCAAACCGCAATACCAAAAATATTGCACTTAAGCTGTTCTGTGCTGCTTAATAAATCTCTGCCACAGAGCTACAACGCAGTAATGACTACACAGTTGTTTGCACAGTTTGTATACCACCAAATGGATTTCACTGACACTAAACTTTAACGTCTGTGAACTTTTAAAATGTGAACCAAGGTGAGGAAGAGAACTGCTTGAGGGTATGAGTACTTTGGGAAACCGGTCCAGATGAAGTCTATAGATCAGAGTGCTGTTGAGATGGGCTGTGGGTTTATACTGTGTTGGAAATGACATCTTACCTGCTTTGTTCCTTTAACTTGAAGCCCTAACTTTTGCCTCTTTACAAACCATAATGTTTGGATTATAGATCTTAATTTATGGCAAAATAATTGAGTCATTTCAAGTTTTTACTTCCCGGAGTCTTGGAAGATTAACTGTAGGACACTTTTATCCAAAGCATCTTACAGTAACCATGGCAGCGTTAGTGCCTTGCTCTACCCACTGAGCTACACAGGACCATGAAGTCAGTCACAGCACTGAGGAGATCCAAATCAAACCTTATCAGAGCCCACATTCCCTATGTTTTTATTTTATTTTACCTCACCAGATCCCAAGGAAGACTGTGTACGACCAGCTAAACCACATCCTGGTGTCTGACGACCACCTTCCTGACAGCATCATCCTCATCAACACGTCAGACTGGCAGGGCCAGGTAGGAAAAACCAGCAGGATCCTGAAATATCTCCCGCTCTCCACACCTTTTCCTTCTTTAACGCCTGCCTTTCAAAACTCCTTTGAAGGGATCAGAGTATCAGAGTTTTTATCCAAAATGAGACATCCACCATTTGAAAAAAGTGACACAGACTCTTAAGAATTGATTCATTCTCTTCAGTTGTTTTTGTTCTACTCAATTTTCCAGCTCATCCATCCTTTCTTTTCTCTTCCTCTCAGTATCTTTCAGATATCCTGCAAAACCACCATCTGCCGGTGGTCTGCACCTGCACTACAGCCGACATCCAGGCTGCGTTCAACACCATCGTCTCGCGCATCCAGAGATTGTAAGTCTGCCTCTCACATGCTGCTTTTGTTTCTCTGCTGAATATGTAGAGTTTACTGTGAGAAGTCTCCGTCTGTGACACTCTGTAAGTTGTCTCCTTGTTTTCTCCCCTAGTTGTAACTGTAACTCCCAGACGCCCATCCCCATAAAGATAGCGGTGGCCGGGGCGCAGCACTACCTCAGTGCCGTCCTGAGGCTTTTTGTGGACCACCTTTCCCACAAGACACCTGACTGGCTGGGCTACATGAGGTTCCTTATCATCCCTCTAGGTTAGTGACAGCCTGGGGTTAATGCTGCTGTTATGTATGTTCATTTTTAAACATCCATGTATCATTGTCAGATGAAGTGTGATACCTTGGTATAATTATCGTAAACAAATGAGACCATGGTTGAGACAATTGGTCGCCTCTATCTCACACCAGTGGTATCATTGGTGCTAGTGTTTCTCAAAATTAAGACTACATTTCCCATAATCCCTGTTGCTTCCTGTCCCCTCTCCCCCTCCCTGGCTTCACTGAAGAGGATAAACATGTTGGAAGTGATTTTTCCATCGGCCTTTCACTCTTTCCACCATCTGCCATTGCAAAAAAAAGCTCTGAAGCCCTGTTTGCTCTGGAAGAACAGTATCCTCTTCTTGTTTTGTGCCATAAAGCAATCCAGCAGATTTCTCTCAAAATAACGACCCGGTGTCATACAAAAATAATGCAGAGTAGAGTAGAGTTGGTAGAGGCTGCCAGTCTAAGCAATAGTCTCATTTGTTTACGGTATTGATACTAATGTCTCAAAATGAACGTGGTCATGATTTATTGATGTTAAAGCCTTTAATGCCACACCTTCTCAGATCTTGAATGTGTCTAACTTTGATTGCATTCAGGAGCCCATCCAGTCTCCAAATATCTCGGCACTATTGACTATCGATACAACAGTTTATTCCAAGATGCTGCTTGGAGGGATCTGTTTCACAAGCCGGAGGCCCCTGTCGTTGGTAGGTTATTATATTGTATTTACACAGCATACATACTTAGCTGTATCACACACACACATTTATCTGTAGTTTAAAAGAGAGTCATTATAGAGCATCTACAATCAGCGGCTAAAGTAGTGGGAAAGTCGAGGAAAACTGGTCATTTTTGCTGCAGGCGAATTTAGATTTAAGATTGAAAGAAGAATATGAGGCAACTCTACCTCGATTATATAAGTCACTGACTATATATGCAGCTACACAGACAATAATACTCGAAGAATAATAGTAATTACATTCTGTGTTCGAATCCGGCCCAGGACCTTCGCATGTCATCCCCCTCTCTCTCTCCCAGTCTTTCCTGTCTCTCTAAACTTCTATCTGAACTTTCTAATAAAGGCAAAAAATGCCCCAAAAATAATCTTAAAAAACCCCCCCCAAAGAATCATAATTCCTCTGTCCTGTGCAGTCCAGGAGAACCCAGACGTGGTGTCGAGGGTAACACAGTACATGGTGGGGGCCAACGGAGCTCACCAGCTCCCCATCGCAGAGGCCATGCTCACCTATAAACAGAAGAGGTGAGTTTACTTCAGGACTTCTGCCTCATTTGGTGCAGACATGAAAGTATTTCACACTGATCGTTATTATCAGTTGCACAGGAGTGGGACTTAAAATGTGTTAAAATATGAACTACCATGGAAACGGCTGAATTTAGTTTAATCTTAAGGTTTCATCTAACAAATGCGGAGCTAATGCAGAGCTTTCACCTGTTTTTCAAAAGGGGATTGAACACACTGAGTAAAAGATAAGATCGTATTTTTTCTCTGCTACAAACCGATTTTCAAATTTCTTCCCAGTTTTTCTGCATGTTCACCTTAACATGACTCCATAAACAGTCAACATGTTACACCGGCTGCTTTTACATGAGCTGGCTGTAATTGACAAATTCAAGCAAAATTACTTCTTGAAAAAGCCAACAAAGAGCACAGAAAAAAAATCAGTCTTGCATTCATATTTTCAGACTAATGAAACCAAAATAAAATCAAATTTGTTGCAACCCTCGTAAGGTTAGATGCTCATAAAACTGAAATTATTGTAACAAACCTCGCTTTAAAGGATGAGTTTGGTCTGAAATCTTTATGTTTTCCACCTGTGTGTTTTAATTCCCTTGTGAAAAACCGTCCAGGTGAAAGTTTCTCCTCACTAATGTTGTGGAGGTTGTGTGTTTTTTGTGGGACTGGGGTATCTGACGTGTGGGAGTCTGTCTTCTAAACATCACTGTCTTTCCATCAGTGTGTGTGCGTGTGTGAATAACATGTTTTCCTTTTGTTTATTTTTTCTTTTCTTTCTTTGAAGGAAAAAGAGCTTTCATTTTGATTTTGCAGTAAGGTATTGTGGTCGCTTGAGTCTGTTTCACACTTCGCCCGGTGATTCATGCGCTTTCTGTGTTGAAACCATTTCCCCTCGACCTTCGCAGCCTGAGCTGGAGCTTGCCACTTTAACAGCTGCCTAGTAACACACACACACACACACTCACACACACAGAAGGTTTTCTCCATTAACAGCCTCAGCCATAAACTTTCTAGATAAGATGTAACTCTGTCACCCAGGTCACCGCTCTCTCGGTTATTTGTTGCTCTAAGATCAGAATCACACTATAAGGTTTCTTGAATTAATTAAATCTACTCTAGTCAAGATATTTATGTAAAGACACACCTGTCTTATCAGCCTAAATCACAAAGTGGGGCTGCAGTAGAGAATTCTGGTGTCACTTAAGGACACTTCTCCACCCACAGGGAGGAATTCAAACTTAGGTGTGAAATAGAAAAAAATTCTCCTTAACAGCAGCAAGTGAGAGCTCACCAACATTAGATCTTTTCCTCTCTCGTCTCTTTGGTTTCCTTTGATATAAAGCATCACAGACTGTCTAGGTTGGTAGACATGAGCGTGTTGTGTGCAGGTTAAGGATTTCTGGGTATTGAAGTTCAAATTTTTCAAACAGTTGCCTTTCAAAGTAGCTGCAAAGTTATCTCACACAGCTTTAAACACCAAAGCTCCAATCCTAGGCAGGTGTTCAAGATCAAACAACTCCAACTGGACATTTTATTGGAAGTTTTTCCCCATATGTTCTCAATTTGTGCATGGCAGCATCAACAGCAGCAGCTAAATCTGGTAAAAAACAACCTGTGGTGTGTTTCCACACTCAGTCTAAAATCCCGTGGATATTTCATAAATCGAGCCGTCTCTCAAGATTTATTATTCCTGGCAGCTGTGAAAGAATTTCTTGAACAAAGATGAAAGATACAGTTCTCAGTTTTTACACAAGACACTCCTCATTGATAAGATATGAGAGTCCTGGCTGATAAAGTGGCAGGAGGCCAGCTGCAGTCAGCTCTGTCCTCCCTCCTCTGGACCCTTTCTCCTGTTTCGTCCTCCTTGCTGTGTCCTGTCCATGATCTCCATGTGCTTTGGGCCATCCATGTCTGTCTGCTATTGTGTAGTAAAGTGTAGGAAACCCGCACGCCATCAGTAACATGAGGATGAGGGTTTTCTTATGTGAGACACACATCTGTTTAATGTCAAAGCTCAAAGTGTCAGTACAACAAATGTTTTGGACAAGAGACCAGCTTCAGTGATACAATGAAAGAGGGAACTAAGTACCTAAATCACAGGTCAGTTCAATCCAATCAGTGTCTGCTACCAATCAGGATGGGGTTTAGCATATTCAGTACTACTGGGCCTGTTTCCACTCTCATTTAAAAAAAAAAAAAAAGTAATAACAGAGGTGGGGACTCACAATTTTAATTGCTTGAGACTTGACTTGACTTGTACTTTGATGACTTGAAAAGGTTTCTAAAGTCTTGACTTGAGATCTTGTGTTTGTGTAAATGACTTAGATATGAAAGTGATGAGATTTGTTCCACCAGACGACTGAATTTAAATTCTATTTTCTGAATTTGTATGGAATGATTGAATTTATTGAAGTTGAAACTGATTATAGAAATCAAACTTGATTTGTTCTGACTTGACTTGGTGTTCTAAATTTAGACTTGAGACTTGACTTCATACCTGTGCCTCAAGACTTGAGACTTACTTGAGACATGAGCAAAGCTGACTTGGTCACACCTCTGGTAAAAACTGACTGAAACTACCAAAGTGCTGTAAAATGGAAGGAACAAAACATTAACTATTGACTATAACAAAGGGAAAGCTTGCATTGCTAGCTCCATTAAGGCCCAGAAAGAAATGGCACAGAACTATGTAATATCAATTTTATTACGCATTTTGTATTGCACAACAATACAAATGTACATAAGAATAAAGATAATAGTAATACTGTCTAGAAACTACTGTTGACAGATTCAGTTAGATATATCCTGTCTGAAAAGTGCATGTGTAATGTCCATAGTTCTACTGTCCATTTACATGGATTGATATGCATGTACATGTTCTATCTGACTACATCTCACATTTAAGCAAATATTAATCTAACATGTAGACAAAAGTCATGTGTTTTTCCCATTATCCATCCTTGCAAGGCGATGATGATGATGAACATACGTCACTTACATACCAGGCAGACATTTGGCTTTCTCTCTCTGGCTGCTCTGAAACTGATTTCAGCAGGGATTGTGTTGTGCTGGAAAAAAAAACTGCATACTGTACCTACTATAGACTGTCTTCTCTCTCTTTCTTTCTTTCTCCCCTTCCTGTGTAGTCTCTCTGTTTCTTCCCTGGGGGGGCGATGGCAGGTTTCTTCAAGGCAAGAGCAACAACCTTTTACGTCATCAAATGTGTAGAAAAACCTAGAAATAGTCCCTTCCATTCAGGCTATTTTTCTGGTCGGCATCAGGAAAATAGTTCGGAAAACGGCTTATAGGTGTAGCGATGCACTACCGCTCACAGGTAGTGCATTGACCCTCAGGGGGTTTGGGATCTAGGTTGCTGCTCTTCCTTCCCGCTGCTTTGTCTCATCATCTACTTCTTCTACTTTATAAGCAGTTGAGCTGTTCCTCTTATGGACTTGCTGCCTCCTGAATGCCGTTCATTCTGACTTGTTTGGTAGACGGCCTCTCTGCAATGGTGGGATGGCTTTGGTGGAGGCCAGGAACCCGGCCGATAGCTTGCATGTTTTTGCTCCCTGCTTCTCCAGCTACAATCTGAAGCTCCCAGTTGGGATATGACTCTCTTTAGTGGTGGATTTCAGTGAAAGCCTGGCATGCTCTGTTGACCATGTTTTAGTCGTTATAACTCTGCATTCTTTCGATGCAATGAAAAACTACTTCCAGATGTCAAGCATTGGAAATCAATGAAATAGCCAAGTTACTAACCGTAGATCTCAATGTTACTAACCATAGTTTCTCTGAATTACAATCTTTTGCTATTCACAGAAACTAGTAGATTTGGAAATGCTTCTGGGAGATAGTCCCTTTAGTCTAGATTTTGATTTTTTTACCTGTACCAACATGTAGAATAGCTTTCTTTTTTATCAAGACATGTTTATTGTTTTCTTGCCTCCTCTCTGTTTGGGCTCCACTGCCACTCCACAGCCCCGATGAGGACTCATGTCAGAAATTCATCCCTTTCATTGGGGTAAGGAACCAGTTCTTTCCCTGACTTAACCCTTAATGGTCACTGTACGTTGGTTTCATCTCGGTCCTGATTTTCTTTTGTCTTTGCGTTTGACATAACAGTTTGAATTGCCTGATTTCTTGTGGTGATAATCCTTTACCCTCTGCTTTGAATTTTCCAGATGGTGAAAGTTGGCATCGTGGAGCAGACATCTGCAACGTCAGGCAAGGAATCAGTTTGGCTTGTACATGGGTGGTTGAAATTTTAAGGAAAAAATTATAATTTCTGAAATAGTTGTTTTTGCATAATTTGCATTCCATGTCAGTCTACCCCAGAGAGTCTTAAAGCTGCACTAGCCAACTTTGCACATTGGCAGCTCCAAATAGCAGTGAGGAGTAACTGTTTGAAAATATGCACTTCAACACCCAGAAATCCTCTAACATGACGTCAGTAAACTGCACAAAGCACACTCATGTTCACCAATCCGGCCAGTCTGTGATGCTTTATATCAAGAAAGAACGAGAAAGGCAAAAGATCTAACGTTGGTGAGTCCAGCTTTCTCTGTACGAGGCGCCGCTCACTGCTGTTTAGGAGACAGTTTGGATTTCACTCTTAAGTTTCGATTCATCACTTTCTATGGGTGAAGCAGTGTCCATACCTGACACCAGAACAGGGGTCTTAAGTAGGGAGCATGGGATGCTGTCCCCCCACTTTGTGCTTTAGGTCAGTGATTCTCAAACTTTTTCATATCAAAGACCCCTAATTTAGTCCACAATAGGGCCACGGACCCCCATTTGATTACATTTTGTCTCTCAGACCCAAATTTGAGAATATTTTTTATTGTTAGATATGATTTTGTCCAGAATTCCCATCTGTATTGAGGGATAACAATTAAACTAATCATTCTTCTACATTCTCTAATTGAGGTAACTTCTTGTAAATGAAATTACAATGAACCCCCTCAAGGACCCCTGGTGGTCCCCGGACCCCATGTTGAGAACCACTGCTTTAGGTGGATTAGACAGGTGTATTTTTACATAAAAATCTTGGCTACTGCAGCTTTAACTCTACAAACAATACTTAAACATAAGTATTTAACCTTACGAAAATATAATTTTTACCTTATTTATAGTTACAAGTACACGGTAAGTGCTGTAGTCGACTGAACCAATTAGCATCCCATTTCCTGAATTTATGAAAAGATTATGATTTGCAAATCTTATACAGTGACTGCTGGTGTGAAAGTAAAACTCTTTGAATATTATTGAAGTTACGATCCACCTTAATCCCTTAACCTCCAACATGGTAGAGTTTTAGAAGAGATAATCATCTTTATTGTTTAAATGATGAGCAATGAACATCAGGCAACGTTTTTCTTTGACTAAAATTGATACGTAGATTTTTGGGATGAACTGTGGAACTGTTTTGTCCTGCAGGAGACTCTGATGATGCAGCACCCATGGGCTCTCTGCTGCTCTCCTCCACTCCTCCCCAAGTGTCACCTGCGTTCAAAGAGGCGTCGCCCACCCCTCCCTCCTCCCCCTCCGTCAACACCGGTCTCAGCGCTTACAGGTATAAAGTGAAGCCTGATAGACCGGAAATCCAGCAAAATGGACTTCTAGGTTGTTGTTCTGCAAAAATTTGGATATTTCCTAAAAAAAAAGAAATTGAAAAGAAAGATTTTTTTTTCCCAGTTTTATAAATTTTGAGTTATGAGGTGTCAAGATCAAGGATAAGACAATCCTATGACATCATCGGTAACACTTTACAATAAGGGTCACAAAGTTAAGGGTTAGTTATTAACAGTTAACTAATGTGTCTGGTAATCATTTACTAATGGTGTTCATGTTAACTAAGGTATTAATTTATACATTATTTAATAGTCATCTTTATAAACTATTAAATAATGTATAAATTAATACCTTAGTTAACATGAACACCATTAGTAAATTACACATTAGTTAACTGTTAATTAAGCATTAACTAACCCTTAACTTAGTGACCCTTATTGTAAAGTGTTACCACATCATCAAATTGTGTTCCTAGAGAGAGTTGAAAGAGATTTTAATCGGAACATCACTTTCCTTTTCTTTCATTAAACATCTAGAATTCGGAAGAACGTGTGGTAGATATTCAAATCACAATAAAATAGCATTTTGAGAGCATCTTGATTCCATAATTTGACATATCTCCGGTTGAAACAGGATGTTGGACTGTTCAAAAGTGGATGATGGTGTAAACTGATGGGACAGCAGTATCTAGTATCAGTTAGGGAGAGAAAGGCAGTTTTATATGATGGGAGAGGCGGAGGGGGGATTATTAAAAAATCTGTGATATTAGTGGTTGGAATTTTTATGTACACCTCCTGGTATGTGATGAAGGAACCACTAAAAATACACCATTTTCCAGGAAGGAAAAGTAAAAAAAAAAACTATTTATTTTCTAGTTTATAAAAACACTAGAAAATAAAACAAATTGTACATTCTTTGGCATATATTGTTAAATTGATGTATATTACGATATGGGCAATTAGCTAACAAGGTCAAAAAGTCATATTTCATTTCATTGTAACTTAAATATATGGAAATAGAAACATGATACTCCATGCATTTCCATCATTGCTTTGACCATCATTCCTCCCATTCTCAGATTTAGCCTCTTGTACTCTTATATGTGTGAGAAAAATTCTCAATGATATCCTTGTCACCGACTCCTTCTTCTTCTGCAGCTCTGGTGGCCAGGTGGAGCTGATGGGGCTGCAGGTGGACTACTGGGTGGCTCCGACGGAAAGGAAGAAAGACATGGAGAAGCGGGACTCCTCCTCCAAAAACACTCTGAAGTGCACCTTCCGCTCGCTGCAGGTCAGCCGGCTGCCGCTGGGGGGCGCGGAGGGGGGGACCCTGCCCACCATGTCCATGACGGTGGTGACCAAGGAGAAGAATAAGAAGGGTGAGCTGTGGTGACAGTGACGGTCCGGCAGTGTTCGTACAAGCGGACGGAAGCGTGCATGTTTCTCTGGATTTGGGCTCGTCAGTGCGATGTTGTTGTCCGATCACACCAGAATAGAGAGAATATAGAGTTAACCCCCATATTTCCATCTTAGCCTTCTCCCAAACTTTTAATTTATTTATTGACTTTTTCTCAGACACAGAGCAGTCTACAGGAGAAAACACAGATTTGAAGTATCAAGGATATAAAAAACAAATAAGATTTACCTCCAGACAAGGTGTCAGAAAGGAAAAAACCCCCCCAAAAAACCCAATTAAAATAAAAAAAAGGGGTACATTTGGTGAAATAAACACAAAGTTTACACACATTAGTACATAGAAATTCATGTGTCATGCATGTGTCAAACATATCTCGTCGTCAACCTACAACAGGCTGTGGAATATTTCCTATGTAGTTCATAAAACCAGACCAGCATTTATCAAAGAGATGTGGTTTTCTTTTGAGATTGAACAAAATTCTTTCTGATGCCATGTACGAGGATTCTCCCAAGCTATTGAAGTTAACAGGACCATCTTTTATAGCTCCAAAAATAGCATAAAATGTGCATCAAATTGCTCTGAATAGCTTGTGCGGCACAATCCAAGTGTTTTGTAGCCAAATTGTTTGGCTACAAAACGCTTGGACCCTGGATCCAAAAGGCAAAATGCCAAAATATACTCTTTGAAAAAAGTTGGCATAATCTGGATCCGGTCACGCCATAATATAAAGAGGTCAGGAAGAAATGTAGAAAAATAACACATCACAGTGAATTTCAGGCCTGGAGCAAACATCTCATAAAACCCAATCTTCCACGATCAGATCTCAAAAAATTGCACTGAAATAACAAACCTGAGTCCTTTGTCATACCTACAGCATCTGAGACCAGAAAGTTTCTGAACCCCTCTTTTTTCACTCACAGCTTGTGTCTCTGTCATTCCCTTCTGCCAGTCATGTTCCTGCCAAAAAAGAGCAAAGACAAGGAGGTGGAGTCGAAGAGTCAAGTGATCGAGGGCATCAGCCGGCTCATCTGCACTGCCAAGCACCAGCAGACCATGCTGAGAGGTAATGTTCTCCACGGAGATCCCGCCCAGCCGTGTCCTCGCCACCTGACAGCACAGACGCTTTTCAGAGGAACCTCACGTGTCTTTCTGGGTTTGGGTATCGTCTGCTGTGTTTTCCTGCTTATTAGCGCCTGGCATGGAAAAGATGGCAAAAATAGAAACAGTGGAATTGGAGGGCTGGGTAGGGGGGGGGGGACTGTGTGATCAGGCTGTGTTCGTCTGTCCGTCAAACATGATATCTCACCATGGGTCGGATTTTGATGAAACGTGGAGGGATGATGCATTTTGGCTCCATGTTCTGGTGTTTACCCGATTAGGGTGCCACCCACAGCAGCAATTGGTGGAACAATGCCAAGGAAGTCAAGTACAGGACAGGTAATAAAAAAAGAGGTGATAAAATAAAAGAATACAGGATAGGTAATGTACATGAATATAAAACTGTTAAGTGACAGTGGAAATACATGCAAATAATAAATGCAGGTCTGGGTAAGTCATGTAAGGCCTAATGGGGGCGCTGTAATTAATTTTTTTTAACTCAAATGTGTTATCTCACACAACGCTGGTCCCATTTTGATGAATCTTGGCGGTATGATGAATTTTGGCGCTGTGTTCTGGTGTTTAAAAATACAACACTGATTATCCTGATGGATAATTAAAGGTAATAAGGTCTAACTTTGAAAGGCCTTAACTCCTACATTTTAAAGTCAGAATGACACAAAAAACATGTCTATATTCATCCAGCTATCCTTATAAATCACACCAATTGGCCTAATGGGTGCGCTATAATTAAAGGTAAAAAATTTAATTAACTCAAATGTGACATCTTAGACATAACTGGTTTTGATGAAACCTGGAGGGATGATGCATTTTGGCACTGTGTTCAAATGTTTAAAAAAATGTACGCTGTAATTAAAGGGCGAAAATTTCCCTGGTGCGATTTTGCTGAAATTTTGAGGGATGATGCGTCTTGTTACTGATTGGCCTGCGTCATTCGTGGGGGACGACTTGTTGCTCTAAGATAAGAGTGTCAGCACTGAAAATAAAGTGTAATAAATGTAAAGTAATGTTTGTTTTTTTTCTCCCCCGCAGTGCTGATCGACGGCGTCGAGTGGAACGACGTCAAGTTTTTCCAGCTGGCGGCACAGTGGTCCTCACACGTCAAACACTTCCCTATAGGGATCTTCGGACACACAAAAGGCCCGTACTAGTGGCACTAAGAGACTGAAACACTGAGGACAACTCTCCCCTCCCTCTCCTCCCCCTTGTGCCAACAGCTTTTAACCCCCACCCCCCTCCACACACCCCACTTTGTCCCTGCACACTTCCATTCTGCTGTCTTAATTTAAGCTCCTGCTTCCCCCCCCACCTCCACCCCCACACCCTGTTGTGTTTGTCTGATGATTTTATCTTTTTTTTTTTTTTTGCGTGTTTTTTTAATTTTCTATTTATGTAAAATCTTCTCGAGGCAAGGCTGCCCAGGGAATATTTCTTTACTTGGCTTTTTAAAAGAAAAATCCTGCTGATGTTTTATAGACTTTTGAGAAAAAAATACAAACAGAAACCTAATGAAATAATAATTAGAAAAGACTTCTAACTTCTAACATACGAGTGCCCAGGCTTCCCCCCCCTTATCATCGCTGATATTTTTTATTTGGTGAGGTTGGTTTTAAACACTTGGCCAGCACAATTTATCAAGAATATATTAAAAAAAAAAAGCAAAGGCCGTTCCCTTGGAATAATGAACAAAGTGGAAGAGGTCATCATCTTGTTTTCTAACTACGGAGAGTCGGTTTTGAATTCTCAGCTTCAGTGACTGTTGCCGACTCCAGAAGCCTCGTCTCGACCCTGAAGGAAAAAAAAAACAAAAAACGGCCCTGACCTTTGACCCTCTGCACTCAGTGGAAGAAGTCTGAAATGTGCAATAGACTGTATACTATGTGAATGCAATTCAGAACTGAACTTCTACATAATAACCTGGCACTGTTAGTAGATGACACATCGCTCTTATTTCTGCGTTTCACTCTCTTCCGCTCTCTCCTCTCTACTTTCTCCTCCTTATCTCTCTCTGTAACTCTCCAGTTGCACCCTGGCTCAATATTTGAAGAGTTTCGCTCCAAAATGAGATACACAATTTGAAAAAAAAAAAAAGTGAAAAACACCTACTCTTACAAAATGATTGATAGCACAAAATGAAAGCAACTTGTAGTACTTTTTAAATGATAGTACGTAACTTAAGCTCTTGGTGGATAAAATGCAAATAATTTTACAGAGTGGATCCTCTGTTTTAAATGATGAGCTTGAGGAAATGTTTTTTTTCTAAAATGGATATTTTGGAATAGAGCTCTTCATTTCTCAACTCCCACACTCCTCCCAACACACTCCATATCTTTTGCAAATAGCAAACAGTACTTTTGCCAAAGGAATACTCATCAATTGCAGCTCACTCATTACCTGCGTGGTATTATAGTTGACTTCATTATGTAGAGGTGAATGTATTGAAGGTACCTTAATGTAAAGCACTTTTAAATGTTTGTCCATTATAGATTAGTATTTTAAACTTGCCCCAGGAACCTGATACCATTAGCTGCGGTTCACAGAGGCACATAGAGAGACACTGTAATCTGCCATATATCTGAGCTGACCGGCAGCGCAAACAGTTCATATGCAATCCGAACCGTGCATCTGGATCACTTCAGTGCTGTGTAATAAATATCACTTTATGCTCAGTGTGACAGGCCCAATTGGACTATTTAGATTTTATTCTAATGTTCTGAAAGGTTAGCCTAGAATGTGTAGAAATGTGATGTTAACTTTTCAAAAAAACGACTTTCATGTTGCATCAGTAGATTTTTGTTCCATCTTTAGTTGACTCTTTAGCATCAAACTAAAAAACTGACAAAGTATTTTGCTTATGAATTGTTCTTTCAGTATAGCAGTTTCATCATAACCTTCGCCAATTTCTTGATAAGTGCCTAAATTGCTTAATTTTGACAAATCAATATAAATCTGCCCCTTGCTAATGGTGATCATTATAATCATGGTGCTGAGTCTGGTCTGACAACAACAAAGTAACTGGATACAGTGCTTTGATATTGCAATAGAAACATCGACAGTCAGGCCTGTTCATTCATACCTTGCTAAAAAAAACAAAAAGGGCCCTGCACATCAGTGAGGGAGAAAGCTCATGCTCTGCCCAGTTGGCCCTAAAGTTGGGTATAAAGTAATTAAAAGATGACTAAAGCCCATTCATGTTGAACATACATTCGTTTCTTTGTAAAGAAGACATTTTAGGTGTTTTTTTTTTTTCATATTGTCTTGGAAAGGCTTGTTGAGACCGAGAGTGTCCCTAAAGACTACCACTGTAATCCCAAAACTGGGAGTAATAAAACTACTATACACACTACTGAAATGTGTTTTTTTTCCTGTGTGAGAGTTACTGAGTACTTGAGAAATGGGAAAAATCAGTGATGTAGCAGTAAATAAGAGGGTGGATCAACGTTGACCTCCAGTCAGTGAACGCAACATGAGACAAACAACCAATAAAAACAAAAAACTCTTATACTTTCATTAAAAACAAATGGTGTATTTTCTTCCTTAAAAGACTCCACCTACTACTTTCATATAAGCTACGCATTCAGATCTTAAAGATTTGTGTCAGCCTGAAAAAATGGATATAAATTAGTTCAAATCCCTGGTAGAACTACTTTACATGTCCTCAGTGAATAGTGAACCGTTAAATCAAAATTGAAAATTAGTGGAGGTGATGCTGAGTGACAGGCAGGGGGAGAGAGAGAGATCCTCCACCGGAGCAGGAAGCTGCTGCTGGGACTGAAGAGAAGAGAAGAGGTACAAAACAACGTCGACACCAGCCAGCAGCGGGGTATCCACCATAATGTAGACAAACAGACCAGGAATAGTCGCGTGCCATATCTACTCAAGCGATAAAACGAACCGATGTCGAAGGTGCAGTGGTAAAAAAAACAAAAAAAAACGGGCCGTATTGTGCATGTGGAAAATGAAGGAGCTGAAGGGCTGCGGAATGCGCTCCTCCGTGGGCTTTCTGTCCCGGAGAGGGCTGACCGGGCAGCCGCTCATGAAGGAGGAATTCCAGAGACGCAGGCTGGCTGGCTGCACGAGCCTGTACAAGAAGGATATGCTGGGGCATTTCGGCTGTGTCAACGCCATTGAGTTTTCCAATAACGGAGGAGACTGGCTCGTGTCTGGTAAGTTGACAAATTCCCTTCTTCAAGCTGTGCGGGGTCGAAGAACAACCCTCACTGTTGAAATTTGTTAACGTGCTAACGCTAGCCAGCCAGTCAGCTGAAATCCGGGCTAGCCGATGCTAACGTAGCCTAGCCTAGCTTTTTGCTAACGTAGCTAACGTCAAACCAAACAGCAAGCTGCTTAGGGGGCTGAAGCCCCGGACCATCCCATATGTCAGTCCATAAGCTGATCACTGTGGGAGCTGAAATGCAAATTTCTCTCCCTGATGGCTGCAATCATGCATACCTCCTGAAATCACAAGGCTATTTTTGTCCTGAGTGGATTAAAAACAATCATCTGGCCTAGTATGACAGTCTGGAGCTTGCAGTTTCTGGTCTCTTGAGGATGTCTACTTTATATACTGCTGCAATTATATTCCAGCATATTAGTATTACTCTGGGGTCTATAATAAACTGGGCAGCTAAACTGAACATTATTAATGCAACGAATTTCTTTTTAACTCTGCCAACTTGATGATTGGAATCAGACATAATACACACTTCCTAGGCAGTTGAGCACATTGATCTCTTATAGAACATGATATGACTGATTGATTAGGTTGTAAGCATGTTGGAACATCTATAGACTATTTATGTGCTTGTCCTCACTGTTAAAAAGTTGCACTGTGCATCAAGCAAGGACATTTTTATTTTGTTTGTGTGCATCTACAGTATATACCATGTAATCTGCATGTGTATGTAATCTGCATGTGTATGTATATACCATGTCATTTTGTGAAGTATGTGGTATCAATCCATCTTCCCATGTCCACAGGGGGAGATGACCGCCGGGTGCTCCTGTGGCACATGGAAAAAGCCATCCATGCTCGGGCCAAGCCTGTGAAACTGAAGGGGGAACACCTCTCCAACATCTTCTGCCTGGCCTTTGACAGCACCAACAAAAAGGTCTTCTCTGGTGGTAAGCAGAAGTAATACCATGTCTGATCTCTGCTTCTTCACAACAGTGTGTAAGACCTAGTGTGGTTTATTCCTCTCTCTAGTCCTTGACCTAGAATTCTCCTCAGTCAAAGTCCTCCGTTGGAGCATTTTGGTCCGGGGCTTGTAGATAAAAGATGAATCAGATTAGATTAGATTGCATTAGAAAACTGATGTCCTCAAAGGGGACAGTTGAGGTGCAGCACAGTAAATTAACATACAATTTAAAATCAAATGGCAAGACATGACAAACATAACAGCACTGACATGGACATCAGACACATTTCAGGTGCAGAGCAGCACAAGCAATCAGGTCTACAATGCTTGTGTAAAACTGGGCTTGTGATTGGAAAGGTTGCTGGTTTGAATCCCTGGACCAGCTGGAAAAATCTGGGGAGGTAAAGTGAATAAGTTTCCTCCCTCTACTGTAGCTAATGGCAAGGTGCCCTTCAACAAGGTGCTAAACCGGTGAGACTGTGGTTGTACTGGGAAGCTCCCAGGTGTGAATGTGTGGAAGTGTATGAATGTGAAACTGGGGCTTTGCTGAAATGCTTTGCTGCCATGCCCGAACGACAGGAAAATAACTAGGTCAGCAAACCTTCCCAGGATAAATAAATGTTAAAAAATGCACATATGAACCCATCTTTTACCAGCAGATATAGGCCTAGTCTATACACTTATCTACTGTAACCACTGGTTGTGTAGTGGGTCTTTAGTTTTTACATCATCAGACAGCCAGGACCTGACGTAGATCAAATATTTAATGGGCACTTTAAGTGGTTTTAACTGGTAGCAGTAGTTACAATTCAATGCACATGAACGACCCATACGGTGTTAATTATGAATAGGAAAGTCTGAGTTATGATGTTTTGGAGGCTTGTGGTGAGCGCTGCTTAGTGACCGCTGTTCACCCACCATGCAAACAAGTCTAGAGGAGCAAAAACTGGCACTATAAAACATCAGTGGTCGGTTAATACCTAGTTGAGTAATTAAAACACCAAATACACACCTGAAGCCCAAAATAGTTCTGCCTGTCTTGACTTGAAAAAATTCAAGGGGCCAAAACAACTAGTCGTTAAATCTGGCCTTGAATGCATAAAATATGATTGTGGCTTCTAAACAAGTTGAAGGTTAGAAAAGACTTGTCTTAACTGCTTTCCTTTTTAATTTGTTGCAAACAACTTGCCTTTCTGCTGTTGCAGGTAATGATGAACAGGTGATTCTTCACGATGTGGAGAGGTGGGTAAAAAAAACAAATAATAACACCATTCATTACTGTAGAATCAAAATGTTTTGATATTCACAGGGCCAATCCAAAAATCTTTCTTGGCAGTCCGATGATTAAACTGTGTACGTTGGCTAATGCACTTGCCCTCGCAGTAACACAACATTGAGCGTTTGGATGATTGATGTTCCCACAGAGGGGAAACTCTGAACGTGTTCCTGCATATCGATGCTGTGTACAGCCTGTCCGTCAGCCCGGTCAACGACAACGTGTTCGCCAGCTCCTCCGATGACGGACGAGTTCTCATCTGGGACACCCGCGAGCCGCCGCACGGAGGTAAGCAGAGGTGCAGAGTACGGTGCTGTACACCACGGGCAGGGGTTTGATTCACACTTGGGGCCATGTTTAAAATTTATGCGTAGTACTGTAAGGCAGTGGTTCTCAAATTGGGTGTTGGGACTCCGCAGGCGGTCGCAAGATAGTTTTAGGGGATTGCGAGATGATTTGTGGGATAGGAAAAAAACATATTTCTACTATACAAATTTATTATCATGTGTAATTTTTAGGATTTTTCCTCTAATTGTTGCTTTTTTCTTGTGAAATACTGAATAGTTTCCAGCCTCTAGGCCTCCTCTGATAATCAAATGAAACGACCGGAAAAGGGAAAATCATGTTTTTGGTTGAAATGTTCACCACTCTGCATATGCAGTCTGTTATGCGGGTTGCAAGTAGGCATTGCTTAATTTTAAGGGATCACGAGCCAAAAAGTTGGCGAACCACTGCTGTAAGGCACTTTGGATTAAAGCACCCGCCGAATGGCATGTGTTATTTTTAAATAACTCGCAAATACCTAGAATAGGGTTTCCCAAACACTGGGTCGCAGGAGACTTAAAATGGGTTTACAAGTTGTTGTGGAAAAATAAAAATGATCATGTTGCCACAGACTTCCCAGGTCCCCTGCAGTGCAAAATACATTAATAAATCATTGTAGGCTGGATGATTGGTAGTCTAAAAACAGTGTAAATCAGTTTGTAAAATGAGTTTAATTAAAATTTAAATTGGGCACTGCTGTGGTCTCAGCGGTCTTATGAATAAGAGACACATCCAGAATTTGTCTCTACAGTATGGCTTGTAATATTCCTGGAACTGGTTGTAATTATAAAGCTATTCATAGGTATTGATGCAATATATTTTAAGTGACTCATGAGGGCTGAAATGGGTATATAGAAGTCCATGGTGGGACTTAGTGAGACCTGTTGATAACTTTTAAAATGCAATGGATCATCTTGCATGACGTCCATATCCGTCTATTTTAGATGCCTTCCTTGTGACCAAGTTGGCCTAATAATACATTAAGCAGTATTCCAGTATTACATCTGTGCCAGCGGGCTTTTTATTTCAGTGTGTTACTGCAGTGAAACCTCAGTTTAAAAGGATGGTAATTGCGCACAAAGGTTTTCACATCCCCTTGTAACTGGGGTTTATTAGCAATACCAATGTAACCCAACGTTTTATAGCGTTAAAATAAGGACACGTAAAACTTTTAGCATTGCATCGAGACCTTGATTTTTGAGGTCTGATCATAAAGATTTTAGAAGAGGGAGGGTTTTATGGGGCCGTGTCGATGTTCCAAGATGATTTTTTCCTTCACTTCCTCCCAATCTGTTTAAATTGCTTGTATGTGTGTCCAGACATCAGTTAACGTGTCTGTGCCTGATCAACTAATTAAACTCTTATGGAGACTACTTTTTCTTCAGGCGATTCTGATGTTTTTTGTATCTCATCTCGTCCCATAGAGCCGTTCTGCCTGGCCAGCTACCCCTCCGCCTTCCACAGCGTGATGTTCAACCCTGTCGAACCCAGGCTGCTGGCCACAGCCAACTCCAAGGAGGGAGTGGGATTATGGGATATCCGCAAGCCGCGCAGGTTAGACATTTTTGCCTGTTTTATTCCTCTTTACCCCTCTTTTCAAGATGAGATAAGATGAAAGTTTGTTGATCCCTGAGGGGAAAATATGTCGCTGCAGCAGCAAAAGTAATAGGAGTCAGCAGTGAAATGGCAAATGTAATATAAGCAGGAAAATAAGAGTATAACATAGGCAATGGAAACATAAGAATAGGTTAAAATAATGAAACAATAAAATTGAATATAACAATTTTAATTTTATTCATTGGTTTGGATTTTGCAATCATTTTATGAGTAGTAGTAGTGAAATTGTGGATAGCTCATTCAAGAATCAAAAGTCTTCATTTACATTCAGTGGCCTGAATATAGAGATTCAGTTTACAGTTGGAGGAGTGTAAATGTGTTCAGAAGGGTCTCAGGTTTGGGCCTGTTGGCTGTTATTCTTGTACGCTTGTGTTGATCATGTCCAGCAGGGGGCGCTGTTGTCTTACTGTTGAACCAGGCACTACCGCCCCTCTACCAACTACAGGACAGTCTCATTTTAAAGACTGAATACCAGTGCAGTAAAAGTTTCACATTCCCTTCTCTTGGTTTAGTTTATTAGCACGCAAATTACAGTAAGAGAAAGTATAGTGTTGAAAAGAATAATTCCCCCTCTCTTCCTTCACTGTCGGCTTTTCCGCTCTGTAGTCTGGCTGCTTTCATTAACTTGCTGTTGATATATGTATATTAACTTTGTATTATATGTATTTGATTGCACTTATTAATTTTAGGGGATAGGCCTCTTGTAGATTTGTACATATTCTTCTTATTTCTGTTGTTGGCATTTGTCAGTTGTTTTAAAGTTTGTTTGCTTTGTGGCAGCACTGAGTAACTTGGTTTTGAAAAGTGCTGTACAAATAAATCAGCATTATTAAAGCTGTACTAGGCAACCTTGAACGTTTGTGGCTCCAAATGGCAGTGAGAGGTAGCTGTTTCAATACTCAGAAATCATGTATCAAGTCGTCAGTAAACTGCACACAGCACGACCCGGCCAGTCTGTGATCGTTTTATACCAAAGGATAGCGAAGGGACGTGAGAGGCGAAAGAGGAGAAATGACCAGAGTTGCATTCGGACAAATGGGGCGATGAGATGCTCTTCGGTATTGTGTATTTGTGATGTAGGCTGATTAAACGAGTCTACTGTTACATAAAAATCTTGTCTAGTGTAGCTTTAATCAGGGTTCGTACAAAGTCTTGAAAGTTTGGAAAATGCTTAATTTTCCAAACAGTTATGTTTTCAAGGTCAGGAAAATGCTTGAATTCGAATATAATCCTTGAAAAATGCTTGATTTTCAACCTAATCTGGTGTTTCATCTACACGATCACTCATGTAAACTAAAAATCTTTTAATATTTGAAATGAAACGATCCCGTCGTCATATTTGTTTGTTGTCTCCTGGTGTCTCGCACAAGTCCTCTGTTGATCCCTTACTCTGGAAATTAGCAAGCATTAAATAATCATGATCAAAACGTACAGTCAAAGTTAATATGAACAGCTGGTAAAATAAACAAAGTGACTATACATTGATTGCTGTGGGTATAAAGGAATACTGTAAACTTTATTTTTCGCAATTGCATTTACAGTAAAAATTTAGATGTGATGATAAAGGCTGCGAGAGTCTGGAAATTCTTGGTTTAGGTACCTTGAAAGTGCTTGAAAAGTGCTTGAATTTTACTCTTGAAAAGCTGTGCGAACCCTGTTTAATATTTTCTCTCGGTCTGTTCTCCCAGCTCACTTCTGCGTTACGGGGGCAGCATGTCCCTGCAGAGCGCCATGAGTGTTCGCTTCAACAGCACAGGCACCCAGCTGCTGGCGCTGCGGCGCCGCCTGCCGCCCGTCCTGTATGAGCTGCACTCCCGCCTGCCCAGCTTCCAGTTCGACAACCAGGGCTACTTCAACTCCTGCACCATGAAGAGCTGCTGCTTCGCTGGGGACAAAGACCAGGTTGGCCTTCAGATATTTCGAAAGATAACACTAATCCTAATCCAATACTCATGCTGCTAGTATTGTTGCTTAGTAATAATAACAACTTTGATTTTAATGTAATAACATCTAGAAAATGCAGTAAAGTGCAAAATCACAGCAAAACAACCAAAGAAGAACAATAGGGCTGCAACTAACTATTATTTTCATTGTCGATTAATCTGTCGATTATTTTCTTGATTAATCAATTCGTTGTTTGGTCTATAAAATGCCAGAAAATGGTGAAAAATGTTGATCAGTGTTTCCCAAAGCCCAAGATGACGTCCTCAAATGTCTTGTTTTGTCCACAACCCAAAGATATTCAGTTTACTGTCATAGAGGAGTAAAGAAACCAGAAGCTGGAATCAGAGAATTTTGACTTATTTTTCTTAAAAAATGACTCAAACCGATTAATCGATTATCAAAATAGTAGGCGATTAATTTAATAGTTGACAACTAATCGATTAATCGTTGCAGCTCTAAAGAACAATAAAGCAAGCAAAATTTGGCAATGAAACACCATCCTGTAAAACATTTCTCAGGCAAATCACTCCATTGGCATAGCATCATTTCCAAAGGTTTTCCAGGTCTAGGGACCATCAAGAGTAATTAGCTTCAAGATCTTTTTTTTTTTTTCAACCAAAGGTTCACCGTGCAACCGAGCCATCAAATGATTTTGTTAATTGAATCAAGACCTCTCCACTCATATTTACATAAAAAGGCTAAAAATAGTAGAATACATTGGTTCCTGCTGTGGAATCGTGACTTTCTGCCCTGGAGCAACACAGAAGCCCCGATGCTCGGCCAGTGGTCCTCCCTTAGGTCCTCCTCAGACATGACATCACCCTGCAGACATGCTGATTATGTTAACATTATCCTCGGGTGTCAGTGTAGAGCATAAACGCTTCAAAAATTACTACCACCCCCCCCCCCCCCTTATAAGAGTGGAGGCGGTAGTTAAATGGTTAGAGATGCAGGCCTGTGACTGGAAGGTTGCAGGTTTGATTCTGTAAAAAGGTTTTCATATTTATAAAGCTTCTAAGAAAAGTAATACTGATGTAGGACCTCACAGAAGACCTCGTCCGGTCACATTACTGTATAATCATCATTCGTCTCTTGTCCACAGTGGCACTCAAGACAGGCGTAGTGTTGAGAGCTGCTGCTTTTCATATGTTTGCTCATGACCAAACCAGGTTGCAGTGGGATTTACATCGAGCTTTTGCAGTGTTTGCAAGAAGGTTTTCAAGCTTTAAGAGGTGTGGGGTTTGGTTTTAGGGGATAGGCGGGATTTAATACTGATAATCACATGTTTAGTTAGTGATAATCAAGTAATAATCAGTGACATTTCATATCAATACTGTCAACAACACGACAGCAATGAGTGCTTAGCATCAAACAGGTTGCCAAAATCAAAAGTTTGGAGTATTTTTTTTTCTTTTTCTCAATAATATTTTTATTGAATATCACACAAGTAAACAAAATATACACAGGAAGTTTGTAAAGTGCACAACAGATATGTCAAGTTTAAAGAGCACACCAGAAATGTTGACTTTGCAGAAAACACACAAGCCGGAATTCCATATATAAAAGGGTACTTCGTCCTTGGAGTAATACAGGAAGGTGCTGGAAGTCTGGTTTTATATTTAGAAAAGAAAGAAAGGAAAATAAATAAATAAACAAGTAAATGAATAAAAGATGGGGGGGTTAAGAAACTGATAAACTTATACAGATTGTATTACTGACAGGAATCAGCAGAGACAAAAGACAAAAAGCGAGTAAGGGAATAGGTCCTTAGTTTGACTGGAGGTTTTGAAAGTATTTCAGGAAAGGTCCCCACACCTTTTGGAACTTTTTGTTGAGTTTTTAACTGAGTAGCGGATCTTTTAGAGATTTAGACAGGGCATAACGTCCCTCATCCACTGAGCGTGGGTGGGCGGGGCAGCATCCCTCCATCGTAGTAATACTGCACGTCTGGCAAAAAGAGAGGCGAAGGACAGAGTGCGGCATTTGATTGGAGTCAGGCGTACGTCGTCCTCTCCAGTGGTGCCAAAAAGGGCGACCAGAGGGTTGGGTTCTGGGTCGAAATTGAGGATTAGGGATAAGGTTTGGAAAACATCCCAAAAGTTTGGAGTATTTTTAAGGCATTTCAGTTTTATTAGACGGTACAGTTGAGAGACACAGGAAAAAGGAGAAAGGTTGACATGTGACAAAGGTCATAAGGCAGATTCGGCATTTCACAAGTGTGTGTATATATATATATATATATATATATATATATATATATTATATATATATATATATATATATATATATATATATATATATATATATATATATATATATATATACTTGTATTTATAAGTATATGGCCTGGGCCTTAACCCACTGTCCCACCAGCGCTCCAATTCAGAGATACTTTTGCTAATACAGACCCAGAACCACAGCAGTCGGAGGATTTTCTCAGCGTGCTGTGAAACCAGAGGTGCATAGCGGCAGCTTACCAGACCAAATGGATGGAAAGGAAAGCGGGGGGAGTAATGGGTGTGACATTCCTGCTTGACGTGTCCTCAGGGAACTCGAGGTGGGGCCGCAGTATGCAGGTGTTCAGTCCAGGATGTCGAAGTGCCCCGGAGCAACAGCGACCTGAGTCAGAGTCAGCATTTAAGGGATAATGATTTTTCTTCTTTATTACATGGCCTAGAATTTGAGTCGATCTCATATTCTCTTTTACTTGTAAGACTGAGTTACAAGTAGGCCTGTGTATTCCCCATGGGGATCTGCAGACAGAAACAACAGTGTGATCTTAAAGTTGGCGTACTGTTGTATCCTTGCTTAGTGTTAGAGTGATTTTAGTCACATGGCTTCGTTAAATGTAGGACAGGAAGCCCGTCATTTCCCGGTTTCCTAAGTCTGCTCTGAATCTCGATTTGACTTAGTACTTAGGCACTGCCACTTCTCTGTCATTACTGCAGTGTTTTTTATTTTATTTAGGGTTCCCTTTAGATAAAGAGGGAGGCGATTGTTATTTTTCACAGAGAAACATGTAATACAGTTTATACAGTTCAGTGGGCAGCAGGGTGCTGGAGTGAGAAGGGAAGGACCAGGTTCAAGCCCTCATGACGGCAAGATTCGGCACTGCTGAAGTGTCCATGAGCAAA
Organism: Centroberyx affinis; assembly: GCF_046629955.1. Lineage (NCBI taxonomy): Eukaryota > Metazoa > Chordata > Actinopteri > Beryciformes > Berycidae > Centroberyx > Centroberyx affinis. Next base: position 784,114 of record NW_027279720.1, read on the forward strand.
ACCCTGAATCCCTACTAGCTTTAGAGACGCTGTCCTGTTGTTGACCCTGTGCTCTGACGTCCAACGGAAAAGAGAATTAACCTACAGAGACCAAAGAAACCTGTAGGATTTTCCCCTTTGGTGGATCAAAATCACACAAAAAAATTTGACAGCAAGACGGCAAGTAACAAATGCAACAGCACAGGACAATAACTTGAAACAGGTTTAACAGAAATTCGGTTCCAGACGGGAAAGTAAGCTTGACAAACATTCCAACTGGATGGAAATGTATTCAAAGAAAGAAGGAAAAGGAAAAGAGGAGGAAAAAGAAGAAAAAGGGGAAAAAAACGAATTTAGCATTCTGGTCGTGCAACATGTGTGCCTCAATATGTGGATGTGGGTGCATGCTTGTGAACTGTCTGCAGTGTATTTACCAGGGTGGGGAATTAACTCCAGACAAATGGTAAATCTGGGTCGTAGATGTTAAGATTGTCTACTCCACCTGCCAATTTTGCAGGTAACTAAGCATTGTTTTGGAGGTTGTTTTCTCAACTAAAAATTGTCTGGTCAAACAGCCAAGCATCTGGTTAATTTTGGAAATAACCAGCCATTAAGGCCAGTGCACAAAAAGTCACTTTCCTGCCCTGCTACTTCCTATACATTATGTGTCAACAGCATGAACACCACCCACGTCTCCATAGAAACCCACTTTAATCGGCAGGTTTAAGTGGAGCCATCTGTTTACAATGTCTTAATATAGTTCAGACTAGCAGCAGGGGCGCTGTTCGGGTCAGGCTGTCATGTCAAAAAAGTGTTTGATCGGAAAATATGAGACAGAGCGGTCTGATAAGATCTAGTGTTGTACCATTTTCTCCTTGGCCCCCTGGGTTTGTCTCCCAGTGTGTGTTGAGATAAAATCCCCCCCCCCCCTACAGCTTTGATAAAAGTGAGGTTCTGCAGGCTTAAATCCCTGAACCTGTCTGTGATTTCTCCTTAGTACATCTTGTCTGGGTCTGATGACTTCAACCTCTACATGTGGAAAATCCCAAAAGATCCGGAAGCAGGTGAGTTATTGCGTCTGTCTCCCCATCACTGACTGTATCTTTATGTAGATGGATGCTTATTTATAAGCCACTGACAACATGTTTCTTAAACATCGGGTAGGAGACCAGTTTCTGTTGAGTCTCCACATGACAAAATATGTAGAACATTTTAATGACCTTGCTTTCCCAGAGTGAGACAGTTTGTTTAATAGAAAGGTTTTCTTTGTTGTATTTTTTTGTATTCTGGATTGTTTAGGTTCACACTGTTCACAAGCAAAACCAGAGCTTGTAAAGAAAAGTCACATGGCCTCACAAGTAGCTTCTTTATTGGACAGAGTTTTGGTAACCTGTCATCCTGCAAGGTTAGAGATTTTGGTGGCAGGGGGAGGGGATTCAAAACAAATCTGATTCCAGTCCCTGAAACCTAAGATAAGCGCGATGGATTCGTCTGCGCTTGTTGTCATAACTGACCTTCTCTGGTGTTCATACCAGTTAAGAACACATGAAGGAAGAGCTGAATATGAGCATTTAGTCCAGACTGCGGTTTGCCCTCGGTTCATTCTGTTATGCTGGGCTTTCTTAGCCTTAGTAGCTGCTGACTATCATACTGTATGTTCACATTCATCTCCTTTTGTACCCACAAAACCTTCATTTCCTGTAGTGTGTTAGGATTATGTTCCACACCACAGTTCGCTTGGAAAAGAACCAAGATCTGCATTTTCAGGTGTCCCATTGCAGTTATTTGGTGCTACCTGAGTTCAAATTGCGTTGTTCCTACCTGCCCAAAGCATCCGAACGAAAGGGGTAAACACTCAAGAGTTGGAATAAACCGCTCCAAATATGCTTGGTGTAAACATACTCTAAATTTGCTTTGTTCGGGTTGAAAATTCCCCAAAAACAAGAATGTGCTTCTGTGTATCTTGACAAGTGTAGCATGACACCGCCTTCCAGAGTTATTTTCTCTGGGGTGATTCATACGAAAAATGTGTGCACTAGGGCTATTGGGATAAGTGTCAGACTAATGGCATGTTATTGTTATTATGTTACTGCTATTATATAACTGCTGTCATAGATCACAACCTGTTTTTCTCTGTCTTGCAAGATCCAGAGGCAGGTAAACAATTGTGTCTGTATTTATGGTTTTAGGGCAAGTGTATATACTAGAATGTATTAATGAACATGTCCAGCATGGTAAATTTACTCAGTTTGGCAGGAAAAGTCTGGAATGTTGCAGGCAGGAAAACTCTTAAGAACCTCTGTCTCTCTTAAAACCTCTTCCACCCTGCTGCTCCCACCGGTGGATCCATTATTACAAACACCAAACCCACAGAACTTTATTTTAAATTCTAATCAAGATCCCAAGGTTTCCAAAGATGCCAAACATGCTGAATTACAGGGAAATGTGTATAAAATGATGCGCAACATATCTCGAGATTTTCTATTTGTTGTAATTGTGCAGCCACAAAAAATGTCATTTTGGGTTTGAATATTTCATTCAATATAAGCAGCTGTAGCTTCAACGAAGCATTGGAACGATCGGATAACAAATATGTATGTGACATTGTCATACAGTATCGAAAACAATGTTTTTTTCTAACTTTGAAGCTACTTAAGGGGAAATTTAAGGGGTTCAGGGGGTTAAACAGTGCATTTTGGACCATATCAAATGTACTTGTATGTTTTAATGAACCTGGGTCCCAAGGTGAAGCAAATAGAGGTTTTATCATCATACAAGTACAGTGCTGGACCCATACTGAGCCCACTGGTGGTATAGTAAGGTAACAATCCTGTGTGGTTTGTCACTGGAATACTGAGGAGCTGAAAACAAATGTTCATATTTGAAAAAAAAAAAATAATGAACTCACCAACCATCAAAGGACTCCTTTAAAAAGTACCTTCCTTTGTGTTAATCACACTGTGCTCATTACACTGAACATCACACTGTGCCATGACTCAGTCTGTTGGAGTATGTGTCACTCTTTTCAAAATAATGGTTATCTCATTTTAGAATTAAACTCTTCATTCACTCCATGCCAGACTGAAGAACTATGTAAGTGAATGTGTGTTTATGCGTCTGTCAGTATTATAATGACTACTTCCTCGTTCTGTTAACTCCCTCAGGAGGCCCGGGTCGCGTGGTGAACGGGGCTTTCATGGTTCTGAAGGGCCATCGCTCCATAGTGAACCAGGTTCGCTTCAACCCCCACACCTACATGATCTGCTCCTCCGGCGTGGAGAAGGTCATCAAGGTCGGTAACGGATGCCATTGCCGTGATTGTCGTTTTTTATGTTAAACTTGACTTATGTCAGACCATCAGTGTTTTTCATAGGCTGGATCGGGGCCCAAAGTTGGGTCGCAGGGAGAAGAAAACACACCGCAGAGGTGTCCCTGACTGAGACATTGAATCCCCACACTACCAGCTCCAAAGTCTGACTTTTATGTCAGTCATTGGAATTGATTATATCAGCGTTTTTTCAAAGACTGAGTCACAGTAAGATACACATGGTTCCACAGATATTTCTGAAACCAGACTGTTTATACTGTCAAGTCTTTGCAATGAAAGGTAGACTGAATCAAATACAGAAGCTTTTACAGAGGAAACAACTAAGGTATTTATTGCCCCATAGCACAAACTGACTGCAATATATCTACAGGGGTTGACAGGATTATTGATAAATACCAGTGACTCAACGATCCCTTCGCCAGGTGCTGAGATATTTGGCTTTCAAAACTCACTTCCCGGGCCTGTACTCTGCTTTGGAACAAAAGCCACCCACCCATTCGAATTTCAGGACACCCCCGATCCCGGCCACCTGCTCACAGCGATGGATGACGGTGCTATGAGCAAGCGACCAACATCGCAATACATTTCAGCTATGAAAGCTAAAAGACTTTGTTCTCAAGCCAAAAAAGCAATTATGATTACAGTATATTGCCTCATCAAAAATGACCTCATCACCAGACATTTCTGTTGGATCTCTGCTCTAATTAGCTAGCGTTCTTGTCTCTATTATGAAAATGCAACCTTATTGTTTTTTTATCAATTACGTCTACCGTACCTCAATGGGATGGGTGAGAGGGGTCGGCACTGGGCCAGATACTTGTGGAGGAGCAGCAACTTCTGCCACTGTTCTGGTCCTGTAAAGGTCCTATAAAGGTCCTATAAAGGTCCTATAAAGGTCATATATTACTATAGATTAATACCCCTTTAAGTTTCTAGCCTAAAAAAGGGTGAATTTTTGCTTGATCAGCCTACACGATAGCCTGCAACGTAAGTTTTGGTTTACAAACAAAAACATACTTTTTCAAATGGCTCCCCGAGAATCTAAATTTTAACAAATGAATGCATTATGTGATATCTCCCTTGGTGAAACCCCTCTCCTCAGCCTTTCTTCTCAGTCTTTTGAAGCATTTTGTTTTGATGTGTTGGTATGACTTCTTTGAAGAGCGTCTGCAGTTTAACTCCACTGGTCATACCATTAAGTTGTTTTTTTTTAAGCTGTCAGAAGTACAAAGGTAGCACATAGCAGCTACGTTCCTGTATTGTCCTCGTTAGTGCAAGCCTTCCCAGCGATGCTGACTCAGTGTTTTGTCCTGGTGATGAATACACCAGGCCGCATTTTTGAAGATGGCTTGCGTGCCTGGTGAGAGACACTTTTCGACTGACTCTTAGACGCATCATCAGACAGTTATCTGGCCTGCGCACAGAGACGGGAAGCATGTTGATTTGTAACACTTCATAAATCTTCTTTTTTAAGAAGAGAGCAGTGAGCAGTCTGCTCCGCTTAGTGTTTTTTTCTTTTCTCATTTCTTTGTTCTTCTCGCGTTACATTGTCAGTGTTTGATGGAAATCTTGTGACTCTAGAATGCATACTTTTAAGGAATTTAAAAAAAAAAAGCCTTGATTTTTACCCATGCAATTTTAACAATGAGTTTTCAAATGGTTTATAAGGTTCCAATGGTTTTGGAAATACAACCATAATAACCCAGAAAGAACTGTAAAGACCATGTAAATCTTCAATTCACTTAAAAACATACAAGATCACCAGAATGAGAGTTTATATGTTGTTAACTATTAATGAAAGCCACTCGTTTACGTTTACATCACACATTTATGAGAATGACAAATGCATTTTCACAAGTGTGATCAAGAGTTAGCTTCTCTTTATGTCAGTACAGTAACATTAGCTGTCCTTTTTTGTATATTGTACTGTGTAGAGTGAAAGATGATACAGGCCCAGGTGTTCTGGAATAAGAGACTATTAATAACGGGGAGTGTTTGTCTTTAAACCTGATCTGGCGTTCTCCACCTTTATCTTTTTGCTCCTCTCTTCTTTCTCTCTCTCTATTCATCTTTCCTTCCATCCTTCTGCCCTTCCAACCTTGCATCCTTCTGTTCTTCCTTCTTTCCATCATTCCTCCTCTCCATCCTTTCTTCCTTTTGATCCATTCCTACATCCATTTCTTCTTCCGTCCTTCCTTCCTTCATCCCATTCTTCCTTCATCTATCCTTCCATCCATCCCAGGTGTGGAGTCCATACCAGCAGCCCGACAGTCTAGGGGACCTAGATGGCCGTGTGGAGGACAAGTCCCGCAGCCTGTACACCCATGAGGAGTACATCAGCCTGGTGCTCAACAGCGGCAGCGGCCTGTCCCACGACTACGTCAGCCAGTCCATCCAGGAGGACCCGCGGATGATGGCCTTCTTCGACTCGTTGGTCCGTCGGGAGATCGAGGGCTGGAGCTCAGACTCTGACAGCGACCTGAGCGAGGAGGCCATCTTGCAGCTCCACGCCCGCGGACGCCGCACCACGCGGGCCGTGCCAACGGTTCCCACCGCTGCCTTGGCTGCTAGTCACCACAGCGACTCCGACAACTCGTCCTCCTCCTCCCTGGCCGGACCTGACGCCTCAGCGGGGGAAGAGCAGGCCGGAGCAGATGGGGAGGGGCGGCCGAGGAGACGAGGAAGGCGTCAGCGGCACCAGTCAGGTTTCCTGCTGGACCTGGTCAACTCGGACTCGGACTCGAGCGAGTTTTGGCTCGACCCCATGCCCCGGCCGCGCTCCCCGAGCCCCAGGGACAACTCCACCCTGTCCAGCCCCACCTCCTCCCCTTCCCTCCCAGCTGGAGCCTCCAGCTCCTCCACATCCACCTCCAGCTCCAGCAGCGATGCTGAGGACGAGGAGCGGCGCAACGCCAAGCGCAACGTAGTGAGGCGGCGCCGGATGCATGTGGTCTCCAGAGCTGGGGAGCGACCCGAGTCCGTGCAGGCCTTGTTTTCAGCGATCGACTCCTGCAGTTACCCGTCGATCTCCATCGATGACCCCTCCTCCTCCTCGTCACGTGAGGGACAAGCCGCTGTCCAAACCAGCGGCAGCCCCAGAGACGAGGAGAAACATCTGAGCCCTTCGGACTTTGTGTGCCCCAGCCCAGTCATGTCCCCTGAGAGCCAGGAGAACGAGGAGGGGAGTGACAGAGCTGCGCTGGAAGGACATTCGGCTGCGTCTCCTCTGTCACCGGCCGCAGTCAGGACAGAGTCCCGGGCCAGAGAGAGGGCCGCAGAGCCTGCTGTAGAAGGCTCTGATAGCGGAGAGGAGTGTAGCAGCTCGCTGGCTATGGACAACAACTGGGCCTCCCCAAGCCGCCGTAGCCCCGGAGTGAACGGGCAGCACCGGACTGTGGCACCGGACGGGGGATACGTGGGTCAGAACCTCCGCCTCTCCTCAGAATCAGAGGGAGAGGCTGGTGTTACACCCGCAGACACCAGGCCTCAGAGAGACGGGCCGTCCTCTCAGAGAGGCCCGCCACAGAGCGCTCTGAAACGGACTCACGTGGGACCAGAAGAGGGAGAGTCGAGGTCCTCGCCCTCAGAAAAGAAGTTAAAAACATGATAACGCTTCCTTGTCAGTCGAGAAAGTGGTTGTTTATTTGTTAAGAGACTTACTTTAAGATGTGGGTTTTCTATGGGTTTTTACAACTCAGCTTTTTTGTTTTGGCATCTTGGTTGAAAGGTCATGTGACACATTTGGACACACTGCTTAAACGCAGAAGACATTAAGCAACTGAACAAAGTGGCTCTTTTTTGTTTCAGAACGCATTAATTGGACGTTGTCATCGCTCTTGAGGTCAAACCACCGATGACGTTAAATGATGGAAAAAGAAACAAAAGCATAAGCTAAATAATTGTTGATAACAGTGGTATTTCAAGTAAAGCGCATTGGCTACTCATTTATTTTCATGGTGCATAAATGCTTCTTTCTGATGCTCTGGTTGTTGCAGAAAGCTCCACCCAGGATTTGGAGTGCTTCCAACCATAACAAAAAACGGTTTTACGGAGGACAAGAGCTTTGCAGCATTTTAATTTCTACGGTTTCACACTGGGCGTAAATCTGATTGGGCTTGTTTTCATTTTTAAGTGATTGTCAGCTGAGACTGCTTCAGAGTGCCTGAAGAATTGACTGCATCTCCATAGCGATCCTAGGGAGAACCATTTGTTTAAGTTGTGCATTGAAATGATGCTCTCAGTGTCTCTACCAGTTGTTTTTGTCTCATTATCCAGCCCCTGGGTACCATTACAAGCCAATGCTCGCTTTTGTTTCCTTGCAATTAAAGAATCATTTGTTCTCCAGTGATAACGCTACGGTTTCTTCCTGGGCCTCTACGGATTCATAATAATAGGGTTTGATTGGTGAAATATTTTCATACTCTCACACATGCTTATCTTTGAAAAAGTATATTATGAATTATTCGTCTTGTAGATTTTGGTCCTACACTCCACTAAAAATCACTGTGTGCCAACCAGGTTGCCATGGCAACGCAGCCTCAACTCTCCTGTGAAAGAAATCTGAAGCTTGTTCAGCTGCCCGTGACCCTGAACATCCATCCAGTCTTGGCCAGAGGAGTATACATATTATTGACACAAAAGCCATCGATGTTTTCATTAAGAGAATTGTTACAAGGGATCAGTTTCAAGGTCTGTCACTCTGAAGAAAGTGTAAATTATTGAGGATTATGACGGTGAATTTAAATCAAAAATGAAGAGTTTCATTACAAAACACAAATATCTGTTTGCGTAAAAGAAAATGGATATTAAAAAAACAAATGATTTCATAAGACGCTACAACACTGTAAGCAAATGACTCATTATAGTTGCAATAATGTTCAAAAGGGAATTTTACTCCAATGCCAGATGTTGTCATTTGGTCACAGTGGGTGTCACATTTTTCAAATGGTGGATATCTAAATTTGGAATCATACTCTAACAAATATATATTAAGTAACATTTCAGAATTGGGAAACATAGACGTTAAGTATTCCAAAAGAAGACAAAATATTGACCCATCACGCGGTGAATAGCCATAAATGGACTAGTGTCTTTTCAGCAGATAAAGAGGCCCCGCCCACTCAGACAGACTTCAGATTCCCCAACAGTGTAATGACTGTTAGTGGAGCACATGATGTCATGGGTGTCTAGGAAACTACCATGCCAGTTGTCTCCCATCTAGAGCCCAAACGACAAAGACAAAGGCAGACAATACCAGAGGGCATACCAGTGGTTGTCGGGAGAAGTTTAAAAAAAAAAAAAAAAAAAAATACAACCAACATGGCATCATGTCCTCACGAGCTGGGGGTGAAGTGGTAATCTGAGGCCAGACAGACATGTAGTTGAGGGTTATCGAGTTGTTTGTACTGCTCTCTTGTCAAAATAATCTCCTCTCCTTGGTGTGGTTCGGAGTGAACTTTTCAGTGAGGCGGTCACTTATCTGCAGGAAGTAGACACCCTTCATTTAACCCCCATACTTCCCCTGGGACAAGAATTCAAATAGGGATATTGAATGCTTTAGTGGTTGTTTACATTTTGAGTGGAGTGTGCCTGTTGGGTTACATATGGCTTAATGATTAATTGCGGGCTGTAGACGCAGAGCTGTATAAGTCGAAGCGAACATACTTTCAGTTGTAAAGTCAATCAAAACAATTGCAATTGCCCTGAAAGTATACAATCATATATATAATTTACTATGAATGTACACAGTGCTCAAGCTTTAAGTCTTTGGCTTATCACATAAACACAACAGACCTTTTTAAAAAAATATATTTTTATCTTTATTATCCAGGACTGTGTCAGCAACACGCTACTTCACACTTACTCATACACTTACAATCACAACTGGGAGCTGCCCATTATCTTCTACTGTTGGCCGCTGGGTAGTTCAACTGGAAGGACTGGGAGTTCAGTGCCTTGCTCAGAGGCAGCCATGACTTATTCACTCTCTTCAGACAGATTTTTCCAAGCAGATTCAGGATTTGATCCCACAACCTTCCGGTCAGAAGCCACTCACCCAATAACTAAGAATTAAGAACCTTTTACTATCCCAAAGATTCCCATATATGGTTCTTTGGGATATTAAAAGGTTCTTGAAAGGTTCTTTGTGGAACCAGAAATGGTTCTTCTATAGCATCACTCTTTCTGTGTCTCTTACCCCTGCCCCCATACTCTATCACATTATATTGCACAAGTGTGAAACTCTCGCTTTACTTTGAATAGTGATGTTTCAGTTGCACAGACCTTCCTCATCCTGTGCCTGGTTGCACCTATGGACCTTCTTTTTAGTCACAGGTGCTGCTCCAGTTGTTTGACTACAAACACAACATGTACCACTCATTTGGATTGTCATGGTTATCCATTCAGTATCCCATACATGGCTTAGGTTTAAAAGCAAGGATAACCACTTCAGAATTCCCCTCCCAACATGACTGGAATACCTTGGGATCTTGCCAAAGTCAAACGCACTGCGTCTTCACATGACCTGTGCCACAGAAAACAGGATTTAGCTTCTTGAATTTGTACCACTGACTCCTCAAAAGATATTCTGGGATTCAGCTCGCTGAATAGTATTAAGTTGATGTAAAGTAGCCGGCCTATGCAAAATATCCCCGACTATCCAACTAAAACAGCCGCAGCCAAATAGTTTCAATTTTCAGATATTGCTGTTGCTTCTACACTGACTTTACATTTGTTCCTATGCATTTTTGGTGCACCTCTGCACAGGAGTCGCACCCTGCTTCTTTAACCAGGACCCAGTCAGTGAGCTGGCAGTCTGCTCCCCGCTCGTGACATCACTTTCCCAAACATTCACCCTTGGAAGTTTGTCCATATATGGAAGAGCGCTCTAGTTTCTGACTGTCGGGGCTATCCCGTGTCGGCATCTTTCCTGGTGTGAGCGCGTGTGTGTGTGACTGTGAATGTGAATGTGTGTGTGACAGAGAGAGAGAGAGAGAGAGAGAGAAGGGAGAGGTAGTTTACCTTACAAGGCTGAGAGACCTGGCCACCGCTCCAAATGTTTACAGGACCTGCATTGATTCCAGTGACTCACCTTTCCTTGTCGGTGACTGGAAGCCTGTTGCGCGCATTTGCGATGCAACAACACATGTAGTGTACACTCAGGTTTTAAAAAGGCCATTATTAGCCTAATGAATGGCATGTAGGTATATAAAATGAAACCCAGGTCCCACAAAGGTAGCCTACAGTAGCGATTCTCCTGTCCCACGCCCAAAACCAGGTAGTGGAAAGGGAAGTTATATAAGGAGGGATCATTCCGGTTGCAATAAGTTATCATGTAGCCCTTTCCAATCCAACTATTAATAAATAAACTGTAAATCTTTGAAGCAAAAATTTATATCCAGAGTAGCCTAATTGTCAATGTTAGGTTATTTAAATGAGCAGACTTGTGCTACAGAATGGAAAACACAACGCTGCTGTCGCGTGAAAACCTCACAACTCAAATTTTTGGTCATTTTCATAGTTTCACTTCAATTGGACGATTACATGATTGAGGAAATTCCCCGACCTCTCGTGCTAATGAAAGCCTTTCAAACCCTGTCGGATGAATGTAAAAAAACAAAACTGCATTGTCATCAAAAAATATAAAAGTTGTCAATTTGGAGTAACGAGATTTTCACGACGATTCCAGGCGTTACATTGCTAAACACTGTAACAGTTTAAGTATCCACTCAAACTGTCAGATGTTTGGATCAGTCAACCTATGCAGTCAACCTACACTTAAGCCTCCACACCGACAGCCAAGACAGCCAATCCCGATGCAGGGGGCGGGTCTTGTGGCACCGACGCGCCCAATCACATTCTCCCGTTGGCAGTCGATTGAATTTCTTTGAAGCAAAGTTTTGCGTCTGCCGCTCAGTAGACCTGCCTACTCCCTCAGCCTACCGTTGTGTAGCCTCCTGTTGAAAAAAAAAATTAGAGATAGAAAAAGAAAGAGGCAGAGTGGGGGGGAAATAGCTGCTGTGAGGCTAGTAGAGAGAGAGAGAGAGAGAGAGGGAGAGAGAGAGAGAGAGAGAGGGAAGAGACACGGTGAAGTCGGGGGTGGACCGTTAATTTCATCCACACACACCGTCTTGAATGCGTGGAGGAGAGTAGGCTATAACCTAATATTGCTGTAACATCACCTCGCCGAGGACCGGGGGAGAATACAAGAGGAGCAGAGAACATCTACAGAGTAATAGAGCCTGTGTAAATATATATTTAGATATAACATGGATCAGTATGAGTTAGACGAAAACGATTACATGCAACAAGAAGATGACTGGGATCGGGATCTGCTCTTGGATCCTGCGTGGGAAAAGCAGCAAAGAAAGGTGAGATAGTCTTCCTTCCCCGGTGCGTAAAGGTGCTTATGTATTAGCCTGTTGTCGCCTATAGTAACATTAATAATAGCCTAATAATACAGTTACCAGGATGTCGACCGCGAGCTTCTTTGGACTACTTTGATAGAAGATTCATCAGTCGTTTTTAAGGGGACAACAACTAATCACCGATTGATAGTTATTGCTGTCAATATCGCTTGGATAATCAATTATGCCGCTTTTTTTCCGAGTTAGTCTACTTTTAATAGACGGCCAGATGAAGCCGTATTTCTGCTGCAATATGCTCCGAAACTTTTCTCGTCTGCATATCTCGACTCGGATCAAACACAGACACTGACACATATCCTGTAGCGTTATGAAATATCCTGTCGCAGCAATTATAGGCCCACCCATTATCTTTGCAAAGGAAAGGGGGGGAGGGAGGGAGGGGGGGGGGAGCCAATTAATACGGGACAGGACCAGGACGCCCACCTTTGCAGCGCAACAGATGTCAGCCATGCGCTTGACTGCATATGGTGTGTGTGTGTGTGTGTGTGTGTGTGTGTGTGACTGACTGCTCCCTCCGCGGCCCCTCCTGTCATCTGGCTCATGATGCGACGTGGATTATAGGCTATATACTTACAACCGAGGATGTAGTGGAGGGTCAGCCCACCTCGACTCACTTCATACCCAGCTTTTTTTGTTTTATTTCTGGAATAGAGTTTAAACCGCCATTTATAGGCTGGCATGATGGAGAGTCGTAGCGTGCATGATAGGAAGTAGCGTCAAACTGGTGGAAGTTGTGTAAAGATAGGGGATTAATGCTTTTTTTGAGAATCGAATTGATTATTGTTTGTATTGGTGGTTGTTTGCCGTGTGATAATCACAGACTTGAGGTCATGGTTTACCCTCCTTTTGTATTTATTGCTACATTACTGCTTGCAACATTTGCAGTCCTTGGGTGATTATCATCTCTATATATGCACACGGGTCATCTTTAGTATAAGCGGTTATGTGACATACATGATGCCGCCTTGTCTGACAAGCCCAGGTCATCTGCAGACTTCTCATGTCTGATGTTCTCTTTTACGACAGAGAATGAATGGTCGATTTCAAGAAGGGGTGTTACATTTTTTTTTTTTTTTTTTTTTTTTTGCTCCCCATACTTTCCTCTGCTTTGAAAAAGGGGGAAGAAAAGCGCTGTGGAATCTGAGTAAGCGCTGTGGTTTGGGCTGGGCTTGCATGGGAGCAAGCGTGCCCAAAAATGGTAATAATCGGCCCCTCTCGCTGCTGTTGGAAAACTTTTTCCCAGTTTCTTCTTTGCACTGCGAAAGCCTCGGCTTCTAGTTTCCTGAATTATGTCATCGCCGGGGCTGCTACCGGGTGAAAGCGAATAATAATAAAAAAACGCAAAGGTATGCGGGATCTGAGGTCAGGAGTAAATAGCTGAGGAGCCCAGGACATCATCTGATGCTGCTGCTGCTGCTCTTGTGCAGTTTGACTATGATAACTTCTCATGTAAATATGCTTAAAGCAGCTGTAAATATGCTTGAAGCAGCTTTTGAACAGATGTACATACAGAGAAAGAGGCCTAAGGGAAATAGTAACACCTGACAGTTCGGTTCACACATCCCCCTCCAGCCCAACTCCAAATGAGTTCATCATGCTGATACACTTTTCACTGACGACCCTTAGACCTCCATGACTGCATGCGTGACCCTCACTGCTCTAAACATCCAGCAGAGAGGAATGTTTCCTTCATTTTTGTTCATATCCATAGAGAGCAGTGATAAGCGGTTTAATGCTGAGCTCTGACTAGACGAAAAGACAATTACAGGGTGGCAGGTTGAGAGGGATGACAGCAACCGCTGGCATGCACACACTGCTGTCCTCGGCCCCAGGGTGAGCATAGCTGACTGTCAAACACACACACACACACACACACGTCCGCATACGTATGTGCACACACACACACACACACTACCCAAATTCCTTCCAGGCTTCATTACTTGGGTTTGCTACTGATGAACAGATTACCTAGAAGCCTTTGATGCTCGTTGATTCTTTTTCCACAAGTAAAACTATTTGGTATTCTGATCTATGCAAGTCTTAAATGAATCAACCAAACTCTTCGGTATCCTTCCTTAGCTGGGTGCTTTAGTCAAATTCAATTGAATACAGCTTTATTTAACCCCTGTGGGGCCATTTGAGGGATGCAATTAAAAGGTACAAACATGAAAAACAAGACAGAATAAACATATCACATCAAAAATAGAGCCAAGAAAGGAAAAATTAGATTACCAGATTAAGCTGGCCATTTGACTGTTTATGGTATTGAAATGCAGATTGCAGGCTATATACAGTATGCATATAGCTGAAATTATAATAGTCTACAATTGCCCAGTGTTTGAAACTTCACGATTCGGCTTGCCTGTATTTGCTGCTGCTGCTCCTCTGTAGCTTGAAGACTCATTTTGCCATTCATTTGTTTGGCAGTCAGTGACATTTTGGCTAGTGTGCGCATTTTACCACTAAACCAATCCTTCTTTGAGACCCAGGGACAAAAAACTGTCAAGGCAGAAGCATAGCACTGAAATAAGGGGTGCTTTATATGTGCAGAAGTCTCTGTTCGATTTTAGAGTTAAATAACTTTTATATAACGGTGGTAAAACTAAAAAAAAATGAGTGTTCAGGTGAGGGAAAAACATCCAGAAGTCTCTATTGAGCTCCATTTTGCAGTTCTCTCTGACGCACATGAACACAGCCTGTCAGGGAGTGCTTTAAATATTTTGTGTCCGATGCAAGTCTTAACCTGACCCCCAAGTATAAAGGCCCTGGTATCCTCTTATCTTGGAATCTTAATGTCTTTCCAGACCCAGGTGTCTCTGCTGTGCCGTGCCAGAGGTTACTTAAAGCTGCAGGCGCAAAGTATTCCCTCATATATAGCATAGGACCTTTCTTATGTAGGACTCTGACCCCCGACTTCACAACAACATGACCCCCGCAGTTCTTTTCACACACACTCACACAAAAGCGAAACCCCAACACACACACACACACTATCCTAGGGCCCCGAATGTAATATTCATTTCGTAACAGAAGCAAGTTTCTCTGCTGTTTTCAGAGCTGGAAGGTGGAGTTCAGGTGTTGACTAATTTGTCCAGGTTTGTCCTTATAAGGAAATGAGCTGCACCTTCGATTGGCCCTGCCCGTAAAAACCCCGCCCCATCCACAGACTGGCATTCCCCACCCAGCACCCAGCAGCACCCAGCACCCTACACCCACCCACACCCACATCCCCCCCCTGCTCAGACTGTACTAGCCAGGATGCAGATAAGACTAATTGATTCCATGATTTGTTCGCTTTTGCCATGAATGTTTCGCTCATTTTATCTCTGTGAGTTTCAGAGCGAGCAGTGTGGGCTGATGTAGCGTCCTGACAAACATGGATCTTGTCAGTTTTTCTGAGTTGTACAGCTTTTTCTGACTTATGCAACCGAGGGCAAGAAAAAAAAAAATACTCCTCTTCATATCGTCTTCTGACCAGGAGCATGGGTTGTTGTTTTGTTTTGTTTTTTTTCGTTTTGGAGCGAAAAAAAAAAAAAAAAAAAAAAAAAAGGTCTGGGAGTCGAGGCTGACCAGCAGCACATCGCTCAATATCTGCTCACGAATCTCGATGCAGCACTCAATTAATCCACCCCGCAGGCAAGTCAGCTATGCGGGAACCTGTCTTTTGTGTGACAGATATGCAGGAAGTACGCACTAACTGTGGGCGAATCAGTCATCAGACTTGTCACCACTTACTCTCTCCCCTGTTGACTAATCAGCACTCCCTGGGCGGGGCTGTCGCTGGCGGCAGGCGTCCAAACCAAGCATCCTGACAGACACCTCACCGACGTTTCGCTGCTCTCAGACAAAAAACCTGTAAAAAGTACTGTATGTTTATCAGGAGCAAAGACATGCATGCTTATTTTCTTCTATTTGATTATTTTCAAAATTACACGGCGTGTCACTTTAACAGGTTTCAAGGGTCCAAGGCTCATGAAACCCACTCAACACACACACACAACAAAAACAACAAATATGCAGTTATGTGGGTTTTCCACAGCAGCAGCAATTTGCCAGATTGCATAATGTCAGCTCGAGTCTGCGAGGCAGCTTGCCACCTCGCAGAATGCTTCCTGTCATCAGATTCCTCTGTTCCCATGATGCACCTTGCGCAGCCCTCTTTCAACAAAAGAAGAGGAGAGTCGCAGGCCAGCGGTGACAAAGCTAGGAATGTCAAAAGAGTGAATTCCCCTCTCTCCGCCCCACGCTCTGGCAGGCTGCTCTGCTCTCTACGCTGATGAAGGCGCTATGTGCTGAAATGTTGGTTCTTTTCACTACATAAAACATGAGCGCGCTGAAGAGGGTGTCAGTGTGCCTTTTCTCCATATTCAATAGGCTTGTCTCGCTATATCATGTGATGTTTTCCGTCCTGCAGCCTGACTTTGGGCCCAAATTGGGCTACTGTCATCCCAAGCCACACTTAATATAATATAATACTGAATAAACTCACATACAGTTATTAACATGTGAGTAGAGAGTGCTTGTGTTATATAATGTGCCAGTAAAAGTACTTTTATCCCCTTATCGAATATTTAGCGCATCACATCTGCAGCCTAAAGGTTAGAGAAGCAGTCTTATGACCTGATGGTCGCCAGTCGAATTCCCTGCAGCCGGGAAAGTTCGGCCAGGGAATGAACACCTTCTTCTCAACAGAAGAAGAAGAAGAAGGTACTGGACATACTGTCTGTGCATTTGTGCTTTGCAGAATGAGAGTATGTGCTCAGAAACCCCTCCGTACATAAAGGTTAACAAATTACAGCAGCCTTGTGTCTCAGACGCCACAGCTGTCTGAATCAAAGATGCTGTAAGGAAATGAGCAACTGTCGGTTTCTCCGCAGGAGCCATATCAATATCCATCTGTCAGTCACTTAGTCATCTCTCAGGGCGACTGCTGCTCTCTGTGAAACGAAGAGGAAGAAGAAGAAAAGTGAAGACGCCAGTAGAAGATGTCTTAGTAGAAGTCTCGAGTGCTCTTGTGTGCTCGTATCCCCCTGCGTCTGGTCACTGTCATGGTTAATGCAGCCCGGCTATAAATCCCAACGGGAGCTTCGCCTCCCAATCATCCCGCCCCGGTCACGCTGTCAGGCCCCTGCCTCGTTTGTTCTGATTGATGGGGTCACACGCCGAGGCCCGGCCGAGGCCCGGCAGCGTCCGCTCTCCCCGTTGCAGGAAGTTTTATGCACGAGCCTTACTGCCGAGTTCAGCCCGGCAGTAACGATCAGAGGCGGAGCTGGATGGCGTCCAGGTCGGGAGCCGCTGTCGTCCGTTCATTCTTGAAGCATGAATCAGCCGTTCAAGATGCAAGTCGTCTTTACTCATCTTTAACTTTCCGCTCACTTCTCTCTCTCTCTCTTCCCTCCCATCCTACATTTACATTTTAGGCATTTCGCTGACACTGTTATGGACTTACAATAGGGTTTTGGTTCAGGGAGAGTGTGTTTCCTTCACTTCCCGCACCCAGATTTTCCCAGTTGGGATTTGAACCTACGACCTGCTGCTCACTTTTCTCACTTTTCTCACTTTTCTCACTTTTCTCACTTTTCTCACCACCTGTCTCTTCATCCTCTCCTCCTCCTTTTTTTCATCTCTTCCCTTTCCCACCCGCTGAAAGCTGATCCTGTGTGAACATGGTCAGCGTTTGACGGAGCCCGTTTTATAATTAAGTGAAACATCTTGTTATCTGTCGCTAATGAGAAGCCTTCAGTCGGGAGCGAACCCTCTACTCTTTACACCCTGAAGCCCTTCGCTGATGTATGGTCTGTCGGGAGATACTGACCTGTGTCTAATGACTCTTACGTAACCCGACTCTGTCTCAGGAGCTGTATTGTTCTCCAGTGCTGTGAGGTGTATTGTGGCCCTCGTCGGAGAACCGGTGCCACTGTTTACCCAAGAAAGAGTCAAAAATAGACACAAAAATAGATCCTTTAGAGACTTGCGCATAGACTATGTACACAGTATATCCTACAGTGTGTTCACAAGTGCATGAAACCCATCTGTTCTTACTGCCCATACTGTTAAAAATACCAGCAGCTTTCACTCTTTAACAAGTTAATTTGTTTTTTTAGAAAGTAAAAGAACTTCTAAACAATGTTGGTTAACTGAAAGTGGGTGGCAGAGAAGACAACCCTACCAGCCACAACACAATTTTCCCAACATTTAAGCGGTTGGTCTCAATTTCATCCGGATATTTGCTTGGACATGGATGTTGCCTCCTAAAAAGCCTACTGGTTGTTTTCCAACTTGCAAAACTGGCAAAGTAATTCAATAATCCTGCCCAACATGTTTTTGGTACTTAGCAAAACATTTGCATTTTTATTCTCTTTGGTTATTGGTGGACTACTTCGCTTCTCTGTGCTTTTTTTTTGGTCCAATAGCTGTTGCAGTGCCAATGATTAGGAAAGCCTATCCCAGCCCTGTCTGTCTGAACAGAGATGGAATTTGAACCACAGCAAAACTTCTCATCTTTTATTGGGCCGGTCTGGAAACGATTGTTCATGCTATATTTACAGTTTGTCTCGTCCCTGGACTCCTTTTTTTTTGTATCAGGAGAGTGAAAGCCAATTCTTCCTCATCGAGCTGTACGCTGCATCTGGGTTTTTTAGAATTCCCTGTTTGAAAAGTCAAATGTGAGCAATTACCAGCCTCTTATCTGAACTGCTCCCAAATGCCAGGGCCTTGATGCAAATTCTTGCATAGCTTATTTTCTCAGGCTCATGCTCCAAATTTAGACAGAAATGGGCTCCGAGCTCTTGGTTATAGGTCATTAAAACTGTTTCAAGGCCAATTGTGCAATGGATGTTAACAGCTTAGTTCCAGGGGCTTGGATGTGTTTGACTGCCTTGCATCATTTAGACTTCAATAAATAGCAATTCATCCTGCACAGACCAAAGCCGAGTGTTTCATTTGCAGCAGGGTGGTGGTGTTTAGACCCCAGCCAGGGAGCTGTGTGAATTCCACATCCACCATGGGATTTGGGGTCAAGGTGCACTTCCTGTGGAGCAGAGAGTGCAAAGCAAAAAAAAACCCCTGTAAAGTCAGAATCTAACACTGGAGTTTGTCTGGAACCGCTGCGTACATACTTCTGGTCACATGTCTTCAATACCGGACGACCCCTAGGCACGGAGGGGGTTTATAGGCGATCTGTCTGCATGTTTCCAAGGAATTTTCCAGCACCACATGGGAAGGATGTAGTCGGGTCTTTCCTCGACTAATGCTATTAATCAAACCAGGCATGCATTCTTATGTGTGTGTACTCGCTGCGCAGTCTCTCTTTGAAGCCGCGGGGGGTTCGTACTGTACTGTGCCGTACTGTACGGCGTGAACATGTGAGTGTATTAGCTCCGTGCCCCTCGGCTCAGGAGCAGCTGCTATGTGCCTCATGTAAGTGAAAGCAGCTTTGAGTAAACAGACACCGTGGTAAAGCAGGCAGCAGGCACACCTTGCCATTCAGTAGCCGTGTGGGGCGGAGCTCAGGAGAGAGAAAGGAAAGGGAGGAGGGAGGAGGTAGGAGGGAGGAGGGGAAGGAAGGAGGGAGGGAGGGAGGGAGGAGGCTCAGACAGAGGAGCTTTCAGGTCTGAGCACAAAGAGAGCGTGTTCAGGAGGCCATCCTTTGTCGCACTGTCGACCTGGAGTCAATAATTTATCATCACCGGCCAGGCTGGCTTATAAACTATCAAATTACTATTTCCTTTTCAGTTGCTTAAGGGTGTCTCTCCCCCCTCCCAGCATACTTCCTCCGCAATTCATCATCACATTCATATTCAGTCACTCTTTATGGACGGGGCTTTAGCCAATGCACCCACGCTTAATTACGTCTTTTTTAAACTTGTAATATCTGCAAAATCTTCGTTTTTTTTTTATTGTGGTGACATCTTTGGTGCCAAGCGCTCGTTGCTGTGGTGTTTCTGCACTTTACTTCCTAGAGATCACCTGTCAATCAAACAGTGTGGGCGGGACTGTGACGTCTTCTTCCTTGGATGGAGTTCAGCTGTGGTGGCTATCGCTGCTCATGCTAACTACCCAGTTCCTCTTCTATTTATTCCAAACAAACTGCTGTTGTTGCTGCTGTCGGAAACAAAAAATTCATCACTTTCTGTGCACCAGAGGATTTTTCCTAGGAAAGGCCTACAAGACACCATCCAAATGTAAAAGCGTATAGGTTGAATCACTTTTGTGTTATATGAATTGGCAATAGAGAGCAGCAAAACAGACATTTATTTACATTAAAATGTTATTACTTAAAATGTTTTTAAGCCACAAGGTCACACAGATGGATGACGGTCAAAATCAACTAAAATCTGAACTCCTTCCCATGATAAAAGCTCAACACATCTTCTCAACTACCGGCCTGTTATTGTTTCCTTCTTTCGTTCCTCTCATCAGTTTCTCTCACCATTGCTTCCCCTCTCTGTCTCTTTCACTCTTTCTCACTGCCATCTCTCTCCCTTCTGCAAGATGCGAGTGAGTGAGTGAGTGAGTGGGCGGTGATGGATTTAAGGAAAAGTTTTTTTTTTCCTTTAGTTTAGTTTTAGACTGAGCACGTTGAAATCTCACTCCAGCCTTATCGGGAGCCTCTCTATTCCATAGAGGAGAGGGATGTGCGTCACTTTTATTTGCTCTGTGTGTAATAAAGATGCAATTGCAATGTTTGGATGATAGACGGGACTTATATGGCTGATGGTATCACAGTTTTATTTACATTGCAGGCACTTAACTCTTATTCAAAGGGACTTAAATGAATGCAACAAATCGACTTACATTCCTAAGTGCAAAGGTCAAATCCACAGTGCCCTAATATAGATATCAGCAATATTCCTGATGATGTATGTATGAGAAGTGCTTGGGCATAAATAAATCCATCAGTCCCTGCTGGTGAGTCCTTGGGAACTAAGTGACTCTATTCTGATGAAAGCCGAGGCCAGACGCTATTTGTTCTGCTGCACTCTTCCACTTTTCTAAAGTGGGACAAGTATTGAACGTCTGAATTTCAATCAGTAGCTACTATTGATCGTCTGCTCCGCTGGCAGCTGTGGTCAGTTGGAATATAGTTCACTCCCTGCGGGCGTATGGCATCGTGCACCGATTGCTGCGTGGCGTTTGTGATACGATCTCACCAATTAAAATCTGCGGCGTTAACCTGTTGATTTTTGCCACGAGAGTCTCTCTGCGCCACTCTTCCCTATTGTTGATTATTTTCCCGCTTACAAATGTCCAATTTTGTGACAATAAACAACAGCAGCTACTGTAAGTGCCCATGGCGGATCTCATTACAGTTTGGCTGGCTCGTGTAACAGACACCTCCCCTTGACAACCCCACCCCTAGAAACCCGGCAC
This sequence comes from Centroberyx affinis, assembly GCF_046629955.1. Lineage (NCBI taxonomy): Eukaryota > Metazoa > Chordata > Actinopteri > Beryciformes > Berycidae > Centroberyx > Centroberyx affinis. Next base: position 805,219 of record NW_027279720.1, read on the forward strand.
AAGAGGAGTGCCCGCCTGCTACTTGTCGGTGTGTCAGCTTCCCCCCGGGCCTGTGTAGTGGAGAGCCCTTGGCAAAGCGGCCAGGCAGCGGAGTGGTGTGAGCTGTGAAGTGCTGGCAGGTGCTGCGGCTGGTGGAGGGAGGGAGGGAGGGAGGGAGGGAGGAACAGCAGCAGTAGTTTGTTTGTAATATACAGTAGCTCAAAGGCCATGAAGGGCTGTCAGAGGGCTGATGCGTGGGTGTCCAGACCCAATCTCTTGGTCTCTTGGTCCTCCTCTTCTCGTTGTTGTTGTTCATCTTCCTCTCGCTCTTTCGTTCCTCTCTGACTCTTTGCCTCGTAGTCATGATCTTTCTCTCTCTCTCTTTCTTTCTTTCTTTCTTTCTTTCTGGTAGGTTGTAATTACAGCACAACCTCTGTGACCTTCCAGAGGTCCGGCTCGGAAAAGCCAGGGAAGAAACACGGGACGCGTAAAATACTGTTCCGCATGCAGCAGCTAATGTTATGTCACTGACTGTGTTCACATGCACAGAGAAACCCGGCTGTTGGCCATACTCTGGTAAAGATCTAATTTGGTTTAAGCTGTTTATATGCAGCTTTGATACCATGTGATTGAATCTCCCTGTTTCCATGAATAACAAAATATTAACAAAATATTCCTATTCATCTGTGGTGAGCAGCAATATAAAAAGTATGACAACTCAGCAAAAGGTTACTTCTAATACAGGGAAAAGAAATGATGATCCCAGTAGTAAAAAGTTTTGTTGAGCTCAAAGTGTACCCATAATGCTGTGAGAGACTGAGTTTGCACAAATGGAAAAAACAAAAGGAAAAGGAAATATGCAACAGTAAACTGTTTAATATGGGAGTAAGCCAGACATCTCATCCGGATTTCTCATAACTGGAGGATTAGCTTTTGACATTTACATGCATCAATCCAAAACAAACAACATTAGCTAGCTAGTTGGCATTGAACTTTAGCAACTGTAAGTGTGATTTTCCATTTTCAAATTTTTGTTTTACCATTTATTATACAGGTGTTTTGATAGATATAAGGTCATGCAATGCTGAAAATCGAACTCAAGTGTATTTTGAGGATTATAAATATGTCAAAATTAATGCTGTGTAGCATTTACAGTGTATGCGGCCATGTTGATGTGATGTCAGATAACAGCATCTCTTGCAGTTCTGATTGAAGGGCCGTTCCATTGCATTTTTCCCAGGAGGAACTAGGAAATTCTGATTTTCCAATATCACGCAATACCACACTGTACCAGCAGCATAAGAAGCAGCTGGTGCAGCGTGGGTATCTCTCAGCAGAGTTGATGTCTTTGTGTATTGTTAGACAGGAGTGAATTTGGACATAGTGTTTGTGCACCACTCTGAAGGGACGGTGAAGGGCCTTGTTTCATGCAGGGGTCAGAGCCGGTCAAGTGTCTGGGGCAGTGAGGCTGAACTGCAGCAGCATGCATCGTACCCATCCAAAATGAAAAGCAACTTGTCATGCAACTTGTGATCAAGGTTTCAGTTTGTATAAGAACTTTGGACATTTTCTCAACACTTTTCTCCCCTGAGACTAGCTTTCATTTCAGGTTTATTTGCTGAACTGAAAAAGTTAAGCTTCTCTCTTTCACTTGCATGTGGAACTGATGGTCAGGAAGGTTAATTTTATGTGTTTGTGCATCTGCGGTCCTCAAAGGATCCCATGTATAAACAACAGTGAGGCCAGAGTAACAAAAGGCCCCAGGTTCCCCCCGCCCACACTCTTAAAAATTCTGTTTTGTTTTCAACGTGTCCGTGTGTCTAGTTTGACTTTCAAACACAACATATGTTAGAGCGAGAGACCACAAGTGAAAATGCCAATTTTGGCTGGATTGGTCAGTTTTGAGACATATTTATATATGAGAATATTTTTTCATAAAATATACAAGCTAAACAACTATAAATCATCAAAAACCACAGTACATCAAGCACAAAATTAGCTAGAAAAAAAATAAAAAGAAACTTTAACAGCCAACATCTTTTTTTTTTTCAACTTAACTTATAGACATGCCTCAACATTTGACATACTGCTTCCTAACAAAAATAGCTGATAATTTACTGAGGCTTTTTAAAACATTTTCTGTGAAAAATACCAAAAAATTTGATTTTTGTTCAGAAAGTAAAAAAAACCCCATTATTTTTCACAAAAATCCTCTGTGAACTACTAACTATTTATTTGTTCATCAGAATGAAATGAAACAGTAAAATGTAAAGTAGAATGCGCTCTGACTATCCACTGAGAAAAAGTTTTCTAACTGATATGCAAATTCACAAATTTTTTATGAGATGTTAGCTAATTTGGATATGTTAACAAAATAAAAGTCATGATATGAAAGTGTATTTATATACAACATGTAAAACTTCATTCTGATTGGATGAAAGGAATTTGTCTTCCTGTTCACCTGTGGTGCCTCGCCTTGATAACCTCTCTGTTCTCAGTAACATGTTGGATTGAAAAGTAACACAAATGTGCTCGGTCCCAAACTAAACACACAGATTCTGTTGAAATCGTGGTTTTTAAGAGTGCAGTGTGGGCCCACCCAGCCCAGCTCAGCGTTTCTCTGAGTCAGGTGACACTCAGCGGTCAAAGCAGCGAGCCCCACACTTCCCATCACACTGTGTTCAGACTGCGGTGTGACTACCGGCAAACTGAGCTGACTCATGACTGGTGTGTTACGGCTTTAATGAATTGTAGCGGTGTACTTCCCATCACACTGTGTTTACACTGGCATCTGACTGCTGTCAGAGAGCGGCTGTAGCTCACTCACCATTCAAGTGTTATGACTGTACTGAGTCGTAGTAAAGCTAAGTTGTTTATTCCTGTTGGTCTCAAAGAAAAGCCTTTTCTCTTTGTAGTCCAGCCGTGCAGATCCCTCCGCCCACCTTCACAGGTCAAGTTCCCTTTGTTCTCTGTCAGTTTATGTCTCATATATTGAACAAAAGAAAAGTTATACCTTCCACACAGAGTCTTGCTTTACTTGTGCAATGTTTCCACCCAGTCTACAATGTTTTAACGCCTGACAAAAACCCAAATTGGGTTGATATCATACAAGTAAAACTTAGTGGAAGAAAG